>NW_027397064.1:36155202-36249117 GCF_003265705.2 Callorhinus ursinus | reverse complement strand
CACACACACACACACACACACACACACACACACACACACACACACACTTTCATTAAAGGCATCCTTGTGAGGCCAAAAGAGCATAGACTCTGGAGTCAAGAAGGACCTAACTTCAAACCCCTCCTCTACCACTTATGAGCTGTGTAACGTTGGGCAAATAAAGCAACCTTTGAGACTCATCTTCCTTTTCTGTAAAATGAAAATAGGATCACCCCTCTTGAAGGCACAAAGAACATATCTGATAAATATTAGCCATCCTATCACCATCATTCTTATTACTGACATCTTTGAAGCTTATCCTGATTACTTCAGTTCCTCTTGGGACTTAGACGAAATAAGAAGGAGATTCAGAACGATTTCTGGAGAAACAATTTTTATTAAGAAATGATATTTGTTTACCAATAGAAGGGCTGAGATTGCCTATTCAACACTGGCCAATAGCAGTGCTCTGCCTGCCTCCCCTCCTGCCTGAAGCAAAGGCTTGGCCACTGTATCCCATCCAACCCTAACCAAAGGTAACCACAGCCTCTCCCAGACTTCTGAGCTGGGCCTTGCAGGATTCATCCTTTACCTCAGAGAACTCACAGTGGAGTCTTTTCCTCTCATACAAGCACCTAAAACATCCACAACTCAGCAGCTCTAAATCCTTGCTCAGAACATAGCCCTGCTGCCCTGAAGGCCTCCTTCCTCCTGCATTCTTGATAGCTCAGCAGAATCAGATCTGGTTGCAACCTGGCAGATGGGAGCTGCCCTGGGGGTTTAGATGCCATGCCCTTTCTTTCCTCCCCTGAAGCTGAAAACCTTTGAACCAGGTACCCCCAAGCTAAAACACCCTCACCAAACTTTCTGACATTTCATAAGAAAGTTTTGCCACTTAAGACACAAGTTCCCCTCCTTATTAGAAATCAACCACAGACTCTGTTAGAGGTCCTCAGGAAGATAACCCGGGGGCCACCTTCCATATCAGTAAGCAAGGAAGCATTTATCTACGCCGTTGCCCTTTCCAAATTGAGACAATGGGATAGAAAGCCAAATACACTGTAAAGATTCCATACAGAACATTCTGCTCAGTGAGGGTAGATTGCAAAATGGCAGGCTTCTTAAGTCCCTTAATTACAGACTGATAATAGTGGTCCCAGAATTTGGAGAAGATTATGTAACAGTGCTTCTTTGAAAACAAGGGATATGGGAGATGTACCTCTCCACCTCCAGGCAATCCCAAATAAACCTATACCACTTGAGAACAACCATCAGAGAAAATGGTGACTGGGGATGCACTTGGCCTTCATAAACCTGGGCTGTAAGGGATATTTTTCCCCAAACCAATTTTAAATCATTGTATTTCTTGGCTAACTCATACTTTCTCATGTGGGTAAGACCCCGTTAGGATTCTCACTCAACAATCTGGCTTCTAGCAGCATAGAGAAGACAAGAATGCGGTCTTCTCTCAGAAGACTTCAAATACCCATGTACTCAACACCTGAGAAGACACAGGGATATGGTGTTCCATTGACAGATTAAACACTAATATACATTTGGGTGGTTTGCTTGCTTGTAATTATGATCTTTTCTCTACTGAACTTATGTATTCAAGGGAGGAAGTGATTTCTAATTTAAATATTTCTTGCTTTGCATACCATATGTATTTCTGAATGTGGTCTAAACATTAAACTGTGACAAACTGATAATTTTTCCCACAGAATTATAAAATAATAACTAGAATATAAAAGAAGACATGGAGTTCAATCAGATGAGGGTCCTGGGGCATCACTTCTTGCATGCTCTAGACTTGAGGTCTTTGTGTCCCTCTCTGGGCAATTTGACCTCAAGATGGAATAGACCCAGGCGTATCTCACTAGCAGGTCAGCCTTCTATTTCCTACAGATAGGAAAAGTTAGCAGCTCACACACTGCCATGATCTTATGACTTGGAGAGACTACTCCTCCATCACCCACCTCCTGTCTACTAGTCCCATAATCATTGATGTGCTTCATGCTCAGCCTTGAAATCCCCCAGAGGATCCCATCACCATTAGTGATCCACCTGGCTAAATGGCTTAGCCCACAGTATGTTCTGGTAGGTGAAATTTTCCTCCCTATAATCCTTAAATCAATGCTAATCTTAGATCACTCCCCAACTCACCCTTAAGAAGATATGCTTGGGTTTTAAGCATTACTGTTCTGACACGTTCTCTTCCCATCCTAAATGTGACAAGATGTTTAGGCTTCCACTCCCTGAATACCACTGAAGAAAACACATAGTTCTATGACCCCTGGCCTACTTCTTACGCACCATTTGACATCTAAGAATCTGTATCTCTTGCTGCTATGAACCTGATGAGCTTCTTCTACCTGTTGCTCAGCAAAGCCAAGACTGCTGACTGTGGTGACCCCATAGCCAAAAGGCAAGTTTCAGATAGATGGAAATGTGGAAGCGTGATGCTTTGAGACACTCAACGCAAAACAGTTCCTTCTTGAGAAGAAGCAGGGACATTTGACATAAGGATTTTTTTTAATTAATGAATTAATTTTTTAAAATTCAAGTGTAATTAAGAACATTTTATTTTAAAGTCACAAAACAGGGAGCCACTGATTTAGGGTTTGGGAATCACTGGAAAGAATGTCACTTCACTCAAGTGTCAGCTCAAGTGTCCATTCCTCCAAAACCTTGTCTGATTCTCTACCCCACACCCCTCCTCCACTCTACAGTCTCTGTCATGGCATCATCACATCTCATTGTCTACCCTTGTTTTCCCCCTCCCTCCCACTAACCAGGTTGTGGGCTCGGGGCAGAGATAGTCTTATTCATCTCTGTATCAACCTAGCATGACATCTGGCATACAGTAGGTGCTCAATATATGTGTCTTAAAAGAATAAAAAGGAGTAAGGTCTTGATTTATCTTAATTCTTTATCAAAATCTATACCCCAATAAGAAAAGGGTCTGTATGAAGATGGCCTGAAGGTTTCTGTGGTGAGATAGAGACGTGGTTGTCTATAAAGGGGTTAGGAATGCCAAAGAGTCTGGGTGGGTGGGTGTCATGGTTGTGTGTGGCTCTTGTCCACCTTTAACCTTGATTGAAGATAGCCACTCCCTCAGTTCATTACAGGTAGGGCTTGGCCTTGTTTCAAAGCTGTTTGTGATGAAAAGTACAGCACAGGGAATATAGTCAATAATACTGTAATAACGTAGTATGGTGATAGATGGCAACGACACTTACCATCATGAGCACTGTGTAATGTATAGAATTGTTGAGCCACCATGTTGTGCACCTGAAGCTAATACAACATGGTTTGTCAATTATACTTCAATAACAAAAAAAAAAAAAAAAAAAAAAAATTTTTTTTTTAAGCTGTTTGACCATCCCAGAACCTTCAGCCCTTCAGACTTCCTATCAATTCTGTTGCCCTCAACTGGGGCCTTGGTCTTGCGCCTTACTTACCCAGTACGTAGGAAGGCTTGCTAAGAAGCTGGTAACAAGCAGCTATGAGGCTCAGCTAACGTTCCTTATCAGTTCAGCTCACCTGTGCCCCCTCTAACAAGGGCTACCTGTTGCAGAGTTCTGATTTCTGTGAGACCTCACCTACATTAAGACATTAATGTCCATGGCCAGGCCACAAATAAGCAGTTCCTGGGAACCTAGTGACTTGTGGAAGTAGGGCAAAAAGACACTGATTTTTTTTTTTAATGTGGAACATTTATTTCCTTGTCTCTGGCTAGCCCAAACCCGCATATGAAATGATTAGAAGCTCCTATTAAAATCAAACTGCTGGCTTGGTTCCAGGCATGGGAAGTCTGGATGTTGGAACAGAGTCACAGAAAGTAGAAGGCGTGGGTGGATAGCTTCATTAACAGGCCAGTACAGGCCCAGTGCTGGAGAAGGCTGCTGGGGATGGAGAACGCTAACACGATTTCTTGTAAGGAGAGGTTTGACCAGAGTACAGTGCAGGGAGTGGTTCCACCAAAGAGCTTTATAAAAGACCAGAAAAGGGAGCAGGGTCACAGAGGGTACCTAACTCTTTTGCATTCTTCAAGAATTCCTCAGAAGGATGAATTTCCAGAGGATGAGGTGTGCTGGGAGACCCACAGCCCAGACCAGCCATGTCACTCAGCTAGGACCAGTGTTCCTAGAGAAACTTTATTCAGAGGGTGAGAAACGACTTTATTTCCAACCGGCTTGAGTGGAGGGCTTTGTGCATTCCTCAGGTCCCTGGAGGTCTGGCCTCAGACACTCCCAGCTGTGTCTGGGTAGCAGGACCCTCTCTGGCAGCACGAGGTCAAGAGGGCAGGGAAGATGGGGCTGAAGTGGAAGGGAGGGAAGCACAGCTGTGTGTTCCTGGGGTTCCCAGAAGTGCCTGACACAGGAAGCCTTTTTCCTCTGTTCTCTTGGGCCACACTGTTGGGTCAGGCGGGTCATGCACTTCCCCCAGCTGAAAAGCAGTCCTCAGGAGAGCCCCTCCCCACAGCACTGTCTCTAAATGGAAGAAGGGCAGGCTTTGCCTCCACGCTGAGCATGTGCTGTAATGAAGCCCATCTCCCTCCACCTACACACAAACACACAAACACACACGCGCACGCGCGCGCGCGTGCGCGCGGTCCATTTTCTATGGGAGAACAAGGTCATCCTGCGATAGGATTCCCGCACCTCCCACTGCTCCCCTCCCTGCAGCCCTCCCCTACCACCAGGTCTCTCACCCGCACCCCTGCCACAGAGCGCTGGCTTCCCTGGCCCGACTCTGCTCAGTAGGCCTGCTTCCTCCTGATTTTCTCCCCTACCCAAGACGGCTTACTTTTTAGCCCTCAACCTCCCCCAGGCCCTCCTAGCAATGCTTTCCAAGCAATATCTCTCCCAAATAGTAGTCCCTTCCTCTTGGTCCCCAGGCTTTGTTTAGACTTAGCTGCCTCTGCCTTGGACTTTAGCCACCTCTGAGGATGGCCCAGTATAACCTGGTGGGTTCTGGAGGCAGAAGGACCCTGTTCAAGGACTGACCCTGCCACCTAGAGCTATATGACCTCAGGCAGGTCACTAACCCTCCCCTGAGCCTCCATTTCTTTGTAAAGTGGAAACAGGAATAGAACCTACCTCCTGGGGATATGTGAGATGGAATGAAATGCTGCTCATAAAGCACTTAGCACAGTTCCTACTGTATGGTGAGCAATCAACAAACATTGCCTGGTATTATTTAATCCATGTTTTCACTCTTTCTCCAACATGCCCGTTCTGGCTGGCTGATGGAAGGAGGGAGAGAAGATAGGCTGGGGACAGAGGTGGGGGAGGTTAAGGTGTCCGACCCATTCTCAACTAAATTCCAGGGTAATCAAGATGGCACTAGCCAAACAGGAAGAGAGAAAATATGCCCAAGGGCCACATAAACATCTTCGCTAGCAGGTCTTGTAACGAGAGATGCATAGGATCAGATGAACAAAATCAAGATACGCTCAACATTGTGGGAGGTGACACTTGCCAGAAGAGCTGACCAGACAAGCCTTTCATCTTTGGTGAACAAATTCTAATTGCTGCCACAGTCACTTGTAATTACTGGGGTGACGTAAAGGCAGAGTGAGCCCCAACCACAGATAGTGGGTCACAAGATACATCTCATTTCCTGTGGGCAAGCTCCTGTGAGCAGCTAGGAAGAGAGATTGGTTAAGAAGAGCCCCTGAACTCTAGAGAAGTTCAGAAAATGCAGTTCGGTGTCTAAAAGACAATGGACAGATTAGCCAAATGCTTGAGTTTTCCTGGGAGTTAACTCACCATTAAATACGACCTGCAGAAGCATTACTGATGACAGAAGGTGCTTGGCATTAGGAAACATTCACCCTCAAACTTACCCAGTGAGAGAAACGTTTAGCAGTAACTATGAGCCCTTACTTATACATAGCAGCATTTAAACTCGGACTTACTTTTGATAATGCGCTTAACATACTGGTTATGTAAATGATTTGACTCATTTTACGAAATGAGAAGGGCTTTCTCATCGTTTTTACAATGGGCCTGGAGAGAGAGGTTTCACACAGAGAGAAATGACACTGTTCTAGCCCTTAAATTCACACTGTAGGAGAAGCAATAAAACATATTTGTACATTTTTATCTAGCCCTATCTTGATCTATACCAGAGCTCAAAAATTAGACCCCAAATCTGCTCAGAGATCTTGCTTGGCCCGCACAGGTTTCTGAAATCTAAATCTGGATGTCTTTATTGGGGCACAAATGCTCTAGGTCAGCACCGCTCTCCCCTCACCCCACCAGCGCCTTCTTCACCCACCAGAAGGAACCACCTGCTAGACTCCGAAGCTTTTGAGTTGGCAACTGGGATCTATACTTTTCTTTCTAAGTCTGCTCATGCCTTTGGCCAAAAGCAATACAATTTGGACCAAATGAACTGCAATCCAAAGACCTGCTCTAAGGCACATGTAAAGCCATAAACTCTTAAGGGCAGTGTTTCAGAACCAGGCATCATGATAGGTTCTGGGGATACAGAAAGAATCCCAGTCCCATAAGGGATTCAGATACTGAAATGACAAAGGCACCAAACGAAATTGAGGAATATTGAAAAGAGGATGTTAAGTGATAAGACTATCCCTCCAGGAGTTGCTGATTCTAGACGAAAATGAAATTCTTTAGGAAGAAACATGCTTAGAATAGAGAAGAATCACCAACATTGATTGGTTTCTTAGCCTGTGCCAGCCCCTGATCTAAGCATTTTCAGAGTGAGTATAAACTATGAGCGTCCACATTTTACAGATGGAGAAAGAGGCACAAAGAGGTTCCTTACTTAGCCCAAGGTCACACTGCAGCTGGGAGGCGGCTGGGTCACTGCTGGAACACAGGTAGTCTGGCCACCAGAATTCACACCGTTAGCCACTATTCTATCCCAAGAATAACCCACTACTACACTGCATTGGCTTCTTGCAAACAGCCTTTAGGAACCCCAAATTTTCTTTCTAGTTTAAGGTTCATCAAGCCTTTTGTCTGATATTTCCCATCCTCAGAGAAATTACTTTGTCCAAAAAAAAAAAAAAATAAGCCTAATATGTATAAATGCTAAGTCTGGTTTTCAAGCTATCAGAAAATTATAAATTTGGCATTTTGGTTTATAAATCAGTCTCCTGTGAGCTCAGATAGTGTGAACCAATTCCCCAAATTCTAAACTCTCTTGCACGGAGCACAGAAAAATCAAGTTTCTCCAGGTGATTTGTATGCATAAGAAAGTTTCGATACTATTAGCTATAAGGGATAAACTCCCCATCAATGAAAAAAGCAACTTTTTGAGCACAAACAAAATTACTTACTTAACTAGTCATTCATAAATTTTATAAACTCGCTACTATATTATTAGATTTAATATTCTATAAGATGCATACAAAAATATATATTAAAAAATTTTTAAGAGATATCAGTAGGTATTCAAGGCGCCTGGCTGGCTCAGTCAGTTGAGCATCTGACTCTTGGTCTCAACTCAGGTCTGGATCTCAGGGTTGTGAATTCAAGCCCCGCACAGGATCAGATGAACAAAATAAAAAATAAATTTAAAAAAAAAGTAGGTATTCTACTGCCCCCAGTGAATCATCTTGCACACTTCCTGGGATGCCTATACTTTCCTTTTTGAAATCTGCTGCCTTAGATGCAGGATCTTATCTTAGGGCTAGAGCATCTAACTTAGACGGTGTGTTACAATCATCGGAGGCTACCCAAAACCCAAATCAAGAATAATGTCCAAATCTGCAGCACTGTGCATTGCTAGCTGATGGATGAAGCCCATCAGAATGGACCCAAGAGTAGAGGTCTTGGGAAATCTGCGTCCATGTAATGTTTAAATAACTCAAACCTGTTCTTATTATGTCCTAGTTTATAAACATCCTTTTATTATCCAGTAAGCAGGAACTCTGCTTTCTGGCTTCACCTCTCAGGGCCGGGCAAGTGGAAGAGAGTGGAAAAATACTTGTTTACCACATGACTGGCTCACAGCCAAAGTAAGAATATCCTTGTCATCTGGCTTAATGCAAAACATCTAGCTCTTCCCTTTTACGAGACTCTTCTTCCCCAAATCCGATTATCCCTGAGGCAGCATGCTGAGCACAGCAATCCCTTTCTGATCTAGCGTTCTATTAAGCAGAACATGGACTCAGCTACCTGTCCTGGATAATTTAGAGATTCAAGATCTTTGCAACGATGACTTGCCTTTAGAGCCCTAAGCTGCCATGTCAGAAGTTCAACTGGCCTGTAGGCGCCGTACCGTGAAGAAGGGCCTGTGCCCGGTGGAGAGGCCGTGCAGAGGCGCGCAGGCTGACAGCCAGCATCACCCGCCAGACATGGGAGTGAAGACCTCTCCAGACGACTCCCGCCTCATATGTGTCAAGGCACCCCAGCTGACAAGTCTTTCCAGAGGAGCCCAGACATCATGCAACACAGGCAAGCTATCCTGCTATGCCCTGTCTTAATCCCTAACCCACAAAATCCATGAGCATAATAAAACGGCTGTTTTCACCAGTAAATTGTGGTGTGGTTTGTTACACACAATGCTATAGGTCTCTGTGAGATTCTGAAGTGCTCTCTGAATTATTAGAGAAAGACAACATTATGTTTAGTGTTAAATGGCCTTATTTGTTTTCTAATTCAGGGCAACCAGGCAGCCACTGATCTGTGATATATAGGGCAACTCTCTAATAAGAACGCTCCTCAAACCCCAACATCATTTCTTTTGTGTGCCAACAAAAGGCCAATTACTGTGTTTGCAGAATAACAGTGGCCACGGTCATTTCACAGTCTCCTGAAAAGTAACTCTTTTGTTCTGGGCCCTCTCCCAGAAATGAAGTGGCACCTCCTCCGTCTCTCCGCGCTCTTCCTCCTCTCTTGTCTGTTGCTCGGGCCAGGAGCCCAGGAGTCGTTCTTGGCACCTCTCTCTTTGTTGAGCCTTACATCTGATCCATCATCAAGTCCTGTCTAATCCACCTCTGTAATAGACCCGGAGGCCATCCAGGTGTCTCCACCTCAGGTAGATACAAGCAACCCATGTGAGTGGCGCCCCCTAAAGCCCACGAGTACACAGCAGCCCTGGCCACACCACAGCCCCATTTCTACCCTGATGCCAGCCACGGTCTTCCTGCTGCTCTCCCAGCATCTGCTCTTCCCCCTCACATCCCTGCCTTCACACAACACAACTTTAAATACTCACCGGAGCCTTCTGCACTTGGGATGAAACCCAAACTCCATCAATGAGCTCTGATGACCTGGCCCTTCCTTGTCTCCTCTCCGACCTCCCTTCCTTGCACTTTCTCTCTTGCTAACTGGCCTCCAGCCACACTGGCCTTCTTTTGGCTCTGGAACTTGCCACTCTCCCCTAACCCATCAGGGTCTTCACACATGTCTTTATCCTGGCTAAATCATTAACCTCAGCATCTCAGGGCCCCCCAGTTTTTCACGGCCTGTCTCAGCTTCAATGTCACTGCCACCTCCCAGAGATCTTTCCAGACCACCTTTTGTTTGGTATCAAAGCACACTATAGGCTTCCTTCGCAGGGGTCTTCCCAATTTATCTGGACCAACTGACTCATTTCCTGTGCCTGTTTACTGCCTGCCTTCCCATTACCCTGTAAGCTCCTGAAGGCAAAGACCAGGCCTGCGTCCACCACCCATGCATGCATCCCCAGCACCTCGCACGGTGCCTGGAACACAGCAGGCTCAGTCAGTAGAGACCACAGGAGTGCATTAACCTGCACGTTGTCTAGCGCCACCCCTGTAGTACCACCGCTACCCCCTGGAACTTTTGTCTTCCTTCCAGCTTGACCACAGACGAGTTGTTCTCAAAGTGTGGGCCCCACCGGCGGTAGCAGCATGCCCTGGGAACTTATTAGAAATACAGATTCTCAGCCCACCCTGGACTTCTCAAATCAGAAACTCTGGGGGTAAGACCCAGCGACCTGTATTTTAACAAGCCCTCCAGGATTCTGATGCACACTCAGGTTCAAGAACCACTGCCCTAGACTATTCCAGAGATTCTCATTCTACAACAAAGTACAAGTGTGTTCTACTGGTTTTGAAGGTCAGTTCCAGGTGATAGATTAAAATTAAGGAAACAAAAAAGTAGGCATTTGTAGCCAAATGACTTTGCAAAACACTTTGTTCAAGAAAGTTAAACAGGGGTGCCTGGGTGACGTAGTTGGTTAGGCATCCAACTCTTGATTTTGGCTCGGGTTGTGATCTTGGGGTCGTGAGATCGAGCCCCATGTTGAGCTCAGCATTGGGCTCTGGCTTAGCACAGTCTGCTTGAGATTCTCCCACCCTCTCCCTCTTCCTCTGCCCCTCCCCCTGCATGCTCTCTCTCTCCTTCTCTCTCAAATAAATAAATCTTAAAAAAAAAGGAAAGTTGAACAAATTTCTTATTTGTTCAGAAATTCTCACAGCCTTTAATATGGCAATGCATACTATAAATCACTAACACACAGGAATTTTGCAGGAGGAGTACTTCCCAATTTTATTTAGCCACAAAACCTCTTTTTTCCCCTTCTAAACACTTGCCAGATTTGTTTGAGACTCTGAGAAACACACTTTGGAAAATGGTATCTAATGTATTCTTCCCCAGAGAAAACCTTTCTACCACCATTCCAGTTCATCATGCCTGTAACAATATTAATAATGTCTGAGTCACTGTCAGCAACTGTTTTAAGCTCTGTGCATCTTTATCTCTTTTGCTCTTTCCCAGGTTTGAAAATAAATGCTTAATATTAAATACATATTCATAGACATATACTTAATGTCACTAAGAAAAACTCCGATCTTTGTTAAAGCCAAAAAATGTTTATAAAAGCAAACGCGGAAGGATGGAAAATGGTTGCAATCTCAAGTTGAATTTCAAAAGACGCAGAATTTAGTCTCCTGCTCTGCACGGGAGCCGGCAGCTATGAGATTGACTGGTTAGACTGTGAGAGAAAAGTCCTCTAATGAGCAGTAGAGGACCAGTTTCATGGCTGGGGCTCGGGGAGAGCCTTGGTTTTCTTCCCCAGTTGAATGGGGATGGGGAGGGCAGTCTGTGATGCTAGAGTGGAAAACTGCACAGGTGACTGAAAAATTATTGGTCCCAGATGACAATCAGTAACCTCGAGAAGGCTGAGCCAGCTTGGAAATAGGAAGTTAAAATATTCATGCCAAACATCCAGTGTTTACTTAATCAGGGCAGATGATTAGCTTCTTAATGAAATTTTACAAGCTCAGTTGAACACAGAAAACATTTGCTTCCCTAAAAGCAAATAGGTCTGTTTGTATTGTAATCAAGACATCTGGAGCACAGAAAACCCCCAACCCACAGGAGTACACAGGTGGTTCTGTCTGGGGACTTCCAACTTTTCTGTAAAGACGAATGCGGTCAATGTGTGATGAGGGAGGGAGGATGGTGACCAACAAGTTGGCCATGAACACATCCACCCCACTCCTTGGTTTTAAAATGCAGGATTTTATGCCACAGATCCTGACATCAACTTTGGGCATTTGTGCTAAATACAGCAGCTCTCAAATAGAAGCATGAATGACCAAAGGGGCTAACACCGTCAGTGGTAATTCCAGAATGTGTTTGGAGGGCTCTGGCAGGCAGTCTAGTTGGAGCTGCTTTGAGCTTCAGGTAAACTCTTCTTGCTTAGGTTATACGTAAAATTCAATAACACAGGGGAGGAAGGGGTGAACAGGCAGAGCACAGAGGGCTTTTAGGGCAGTGAAACTATTCTGCGTGACACTATGATGGTGGGTACATGTCCTTGTACATTTGTCGAAACCCATAGAATGTACACCAAGAGTGAATCCTAATGTAAACTATGGACTTTGGGGTGGAAATGGTGTGTAGATATGAAAATGCAGGTTCATGAACTGTAATGTATCCCACTGTTGGGGGATGTTGATAACGGGGGAGGCCATGCATGTGTGGGGCGGGAGATAGAAGGGTACCTTCCTCTCAATGTTTTTTAGAGATTTTATTTATTTATTTGAGAGAGAGAGAGAGAGAAAGAGAGAGCACAAGCAGGGAGAGCGGAGAACCAGGCAGAGGGAGAAGCAGGCTCCTCGCTGAGCAAGGAGCCCGATGCAGGGCTTGATCCCAGGACCCTGGGATCATGACCTGAGCCAAAGGCAGACACCTAACTGACTGAGCCACCCAGGTGTCCCCCTCCCTCTCAATTTTGCTGTGAATCTAAAACTGCTCTAAGAAATAAAGTCTGTTTTTTAATTCAATAAAATTAAAAGTTTCTAAACATCTTTTTAGTCATACTTTATATAAGACTGAGAAAAGATCAATTGCCCAAATAAGAAATTACCATCATTATCGTTACCGGTAGTAGCTTGGAGAAAGAAGTTGATAAAGATGGTAGGTGGGCTTAACAGTTCTCCCACCATCCCCACCCCGACACCTATCCCTGTACTTCCTGACACTGTTGTCAAGGGTTGGTCAATCTATTGCACTAAGAGTCCTGGCCACACAGAGAGTGTGCAGTGATGGAACATTTCTATTTCAATTGTAGCACTGATCATTTCCTTTGACAGCTCGATTAAATATCTGTCTCAACCACCTGATTCTACAACCCAGGGGGCATTCCTTTGATAGTCTCAGCCCCTGGCACAATGCCAGGAATGTGGTAGATGCTCAGTAAATGTCTGCTAATTGAATAGAAAAAGAGAGAAAACCATA
Source organism: Callorhinus ursinus (assembly GCF_003265705.2). NCBI lineage: Eukaryota > Metazoa > Chordata > Mammalia > Carnivora > Otariidae > Callorhinus > Callorhinus ursinus. The sequence continues at coordinate 36,236,449 of NW_027397064.1, read as the reverse complement.
CTCTGATAGTTAATTTAACTGACACTGTGTGTTAAATATTGTCTTTAAACATTCAAGTTTACTAGGGCTCAAGGAAATTACCAATCAAATTTAGGAAATGCCTAACAAGACCTGTTTTGAAATTGCTAAATAGCTAACTAAAGTCTGACTACATCTCTAAAAACAAGATATTCATTCATAGCCCCGAAGGATTTTTATGAGCAAAATGCAAAACAGGGTCAATCATGTGATCTTTCTAGAACAATTTTGCATTTAGCCAAGGACTACTGAGTCATTATTCAAAATTATAGATGGTAAGATCTTTCCTAACTTTTTCAATTATATCTACAAAATCTACAAAATGCTTTTTAAATAAAACATTGTCCTCTAACAAGTATTCTTTTAATAGGAAGCTCAGAAGGAGGATACTTAAATGTGTACTAAAGAAAACCCAGGCACTGAAATTATTCTGTACCTATATCTAGAGTCAAATTGTCATGTTATAGCAAAAATGGACTTCTCTGACTTCTAGAATCTTGTCAAAAAACAAGAATTCTGGGACACCTGGGTGTCTCAGTCGGTTATGCGGCTGCTTTCGGCTCAGGTCATGGTCCCAGGGTCCTGGGATCGAGCCCCGTATCGGGCTACCTGCTCAGCAGGGGAGCCTGCTTCTCCCTCTGCCTGCAGCTCCCCCTGCTTGTGCTCTCTCTGACAAATAAATAAATAAATTTTTAAAAAATAAAAAAATAAAACAACCTTAAAAAAGGAAAACCAAGAATTCTAAATACTACTGTACAGCAACTTGACATATTTCTTCTCTAGTTTTTCCTCCTTGAAAGAAAAGCCACTAAAGCTTTACTAATATGGGGGGACTATATATTGAAATATGTGATTCATCTGAGGGAATTCTACTTTCTTTTTTTCCCTAGTTTTACTAAGATATAACTGACAAATTGTTAAGATATTTAAAGTGTACAACATGATGATTTGATAGATACATACACTGTGGAAAGATTCCCCCCATGGACATAACACATCTATCACCTCACATATTTGCATTCATTCATTCATTCATTTTTAGATTCCATATATAAGTGATACCATGCAAAGTTTGTCTTTCTTGGTCTATTTATTTTTTCATTTAGCATAAAATCCCACAGGTTCATCCATGTTGTTGCAAATGACAGGACTTCCCTCCTTCTTAACTGAATAATATTTAGCTGAATAATATTCCAGTGTGTGTGTGTGTGTGTGTGTGTGTGTGTGTATCACGTTTTCTTTATCCATTCATCCATCCACAGATAGCTAGTTTGTTTCCACACCTTGGCTACTGTTAATAATTCTGCTATGAACATAAGAATGCAGTTATCTCTTCAAGATGATGATTTCATTTCTTTTGGAAATATTCCCCAAAGTGGGATTGCTGGATCATAGGGTAGCACTATATTTAACTTTTTGAGGAGCCTTCATACTCTTTTCCACAGTGGCTGCACCAACTTGCCTTTTTAATATTAGCCATTCTAACAGGTATGAGGTGATAGCTTGTTGTTTTCATTTGTATCCCCCTGATGATTAGTGATGTTGAGCACCTTTTCATGTACCTGCTGGCCATCTGTTTGTCTTCTTTGAGGGAAATCTATTTTCTAAAGTACTAAGATTGAGGGATGCCTGGGTGGCTCAGTAGGTTAAGCGTCTGACTCTTGATTTTAGCTCAGGTCATGATCTCAGGGTTGTGAGATCGAGCCCTGCATCTGGCTCCACGCTCAGTTTGGGATTCTCTCTCCCTCTCCCTCTGTCCCTCCCCATCTCTCTCTCTCTCTCCCTCTCTCTAAAAGTACCAAGAATGAAATCATAATTCCTTGAAAAAGAGAATTTTATAAATAAACATATTCAATGGTGCTGAGTAAAATTCACTCCCTAAAAATACCATTTACAGTGATTTTATTTTTACAGAGTACAATTCTTATTGAACACACTTAACTTGGTTCCCCTTCTAATTTATTTTTTTCCCAAGTATACAATTTGGTATAAGTTTTTAAATATTTTAATTATGGTAAAATACACATAAAATTTACCATATTATCCATTTTCTAACCCATTTCTAGAATTGATACAATTGTTACCACAGGTCAAACTCAGAGAGTCCCTGACAAAAGAAAGGTGAAATCTTGATATTAAAAGGCTCTGGCCAAGGGGAGCCTGGGTGGCTCAGTCAGCTGGGTAACCAACTCTTGGTTTTAGCTTGGGTCAAGATCTCAGGGTTGTGGGATCCAGCCCCGGGTCGGGCTCTGTGCTCAGTGCAAAGTCTGCTTGTCCCTCTCCCTCCCCCTCTGCTCTCGGGTGCTTTCTCTTTCTCTAAAATAAATAAATAAAATCTTTAAAAACAACTAAAAAACAAAAGGCTCTGGCCAAAAATAGACCCACTGGGATAAAATCCTAAAAGGAATATTGTAGGAATATGAAATATATGAAGTAAATATTCATGTATCCACATAAATAAATCTCAAACACATAATGTTGAGTGAGAAAAAGCAAGTGACAGAGGATATAAATAGTTTGCATATGTAATATTTTTAAAGATGCACAACACCATCTATTGTTCTGGAGTATGTATACATAATGCACACACATAGAGATGAATAAAATTAGATTATATAAAGACAAGGATGGGGAAGATATATAAAACTTCAGGACAGTGGTTCCCCCAGGGGAGAGAAGCAGGCAGGGAGACGATGGGTCAGGAAGCCTAAAAGAGGCTTGAGTTCTGTTCACCGGCTTCTCGTTTACGCCAGCCCCGCTGGACACGCAGGTGATTCATCAGGAACAAAGCCACATCCAGCTCTCGCACAGGCTGACATGCCCATGGAGGGAGACAGACAGAAGACAAGCAAATAAATACACTACATAAGTCAAGCAGCGAAAACCGCCAGCAAGCCAGGTTGGAGGCTGATAGAAGGGGTGGTTTACATAGGAAGACTGGGGACAGTGTCCCAGATAAGGTGGGATTTATGTAAAGACATGAATGACCCAAGGACCATGCATTTATGTGGGAGAAAAGCTCTACATCTATAAAATTTCATTTTCTGTTTTTTATTAAGTAAATACAGCAAAGTGTTAACGTTTGTTCCATCTTAGTGGTGGGTTTGTGGCTGTTTCCTGACTCTGAACATTTTCATAATAAAACAAGATGAAAAAAAGAAAGCCCACTACCATCAATTCCTGAAAAACTAGAATGAAGGATATTAGACATCTCTGAATTCCTTCCAAATGGAGTATTTTGAGCCTGGGACTGTGTATTCTATTTTCTTAGGGGTCCTGCACATTCTGGGGCCCCCCTGAGAAACAGCCAGTAAGGGACAATGCTGCCTGACGATTAGGTTATGCATGCTTGCTTGCTTATCTATATTTATCCATCTATCCATCCACCCACCCACTGATGGATCTCTCTATCCATTTATTTATATCTTTGCTTCCCAAATAAAAGACACGCCTGTTCAAACACAGTGTTCCCTATGTGAAAGGAAGAGGGCAGAAGATGAAGAGCTAATCCAGCACATGTGCTTTAAATAGGGAAAAAGGCATCTATCCAAAGTAAGTGAGGACACAAGATGTAAATCAACATGAAGCACTGATGACAAAAGACAGGACCTCTATGAGCTGGAGGGAAAAACACGCAGTCTATACTGATGAGCTAGAGAGCTGCCATTTATTACATGCTCCAATGTCACCCTTCTCTTTCCCTCCTCCCAAAGAAAGGGATATAGTACCTTAGCGAAAGTTCTGTTCCCACATGCTCGGCAAAGTGGGGGAAAATCACAGCTACATGAATCCCTCAAACCCTTTTCTTGGGAGACAACATTAATTGACTAAGAAATATATGAGGAAGTGGATGGGGTGCCGGTCCTCATGCCACGTCTCCAGTAAATAGCTAATAAACACTTGGTGAATGGGTGAATGTAGTGAGGTTGCTTTATGGCAATTTACATAAATTTGTTTTGTACTTGAAGCATTTCAGAGGTCACAAAAGTCTTTCATATACCATGGCAAAGACTGCTGATTTGCCCCCACATCTTTCTTTCATAATAAATGCTGCTTTTGAGCTGAGTACATGGCCACCTGATACGGTTCTGTACAATATGTAAGCAATCCTCGTGAAAGAATCCTTAGAGAAAGGAGGCACACCCCTCTTCCACCAACCTCCTTCCTCCTAGCTGAAATTTGGATGTGATGGCTGGAACTCAAGTGGTCATTCTGGGCAATGAGGTAGAAGCCACCTGCCAAGAACGGCAGCACAAGAGGAGATAAAGACTGGCTCCTATAACCACAAAGTATCATGCTAGTCCTGGACAGCCTGTCTCTAGACTTGTATATAGGAAATAAATGAACTTCTATTTTGTAGTAAAATAAACTTCTACTTTATTAAAAGCTACTATTTTACGGTTACTGGTTTTTTGTCAAATGCAGCCAAATCTAATCCTAACAGAGATACATACACCATTTCATTTCCCTAGCTATAACCTTATAAAAAGTGTGTTATGGTGGCCATTGTACAGACAGGGAAGTGAGGTCTGAGTAGATGAAGAGGCTTCTGCCTCTGAGGTTAGCCCAGTGTTCTTTTCCCTCCATGCATGCATTTTAGTGTGACTGATACAGATTATGTGCCAACAAGTAAAATATATGAAGCGGGGACATACCAGGTCTGGTTGTGAAGGGGTTATATCAGAAAGCGAATCTGTGCATGTGTGGGTAGGGAAAGCCAGGGAGGTGTTGAAGAAGGGAGACTAAAGGAGAAGGAGAAGGTAGCCTGTATTACCTCCCGATGACTTTAGAAAGTACACAGCAAAGTACCCATACTATCCTAGACCAACTGCCAGGAACATCCTTTTAAGCAGAAAGTTGGCAAGCGACCTGACTATAACCAGCCATGCAACCTCCTTGAGAAAAACCCCACCCCCTCCCCCAGGTTTCTACCCTCACTGAGTAACATCTACATTTAAGCTCTTTGTATTTCTTTCTTTTCTTTTAAGGTCAGCTGTAATAATAATATGTCTATAAAACTACAGTTGGAAAGTCCTCTGGCTGTCATAATTATATGGTTATTTAACATTTGAAATAGAAAGTAACATATCCTTGGTAAAAATCAGGGCCAGCACAGCTAATCAAACTAAAATATACTTTATATCCTTTTAACTTAAGCATGTCTTTTAAGAATAATCTGAGTATGTGATCATCTCTGATTCATTTTTAAAATATGAGTTATCTCTTTTCCACAGTTTTTTTTCTTTTCCACAAAACTTTAAAATTTCTTCTGATTACAAGTATATTCTCAATGTAAAAGAAATTAGAAAATCAAGAAGTGTCTGGAAACTTGTACTCAATTTTTATCCTAACTGAAACTAATGATCAAAAATTATTTTTTGAGCCCAAATAGCCAACACACTCTCAAGAAAGAAGGACAAAGTTGGAGGTTTCACACTCCCTGTTTCAAATTATACTAAAGAGCTATAGTATTCAAAACAGTATGGTATTGGCCTAAAACAGGCACACAGATCAATGGAACAGAAGAGAGAGCCCAGAAATAAACCCACATATATAAGGTCAATTAATTTATAACAACAAAACCAAGAATATATGATGGGGAAGGGACAGTCTCTTCAATAAATGTGTTGGGAAAACTGGACAGGCACATGCAAAAGAATGAAACTGGATGACTATCTTGCACCTCACACAAAAATGAACTCAAAATAGATTAAAGACTTAAATCTAAGACCTGAGCCATACAAATCCTAGAAGGAAACAGAAGTGGTAAGCTCCTTGACATTGGCTTTGGCAATGACTTTCTGAATCTGACACCAAAGGCAAACACAACAAAAGCAAAAATAAATAAGCAGGTCTACATCAAACTACAGAGCTTCTGCACAACAAAAGAAATCATCAAAAAAAAAAAAAGCACATGTGGTTACTAGCACTGGGTGTTACACACAAGTAATGAATTGTTGAACACTACATCAAAAACTAATGATAGCTGGCTAATTGAACATAATAAAAAAAAGAAAAAAGAAAAGGCTACTTACTGAATGGGAGAAAGTATTTGCAAATCATATATCTGTTAAGGGGTTAATATACAAAATACATAAAGAACTCATACAATCCAGGAGCAAAAAACCCCAATCTAATTTAAAAATGGGCAGGGGATCTGAATAGGTATTTTTCCAAAGAAGACATACAGATGGCCAACAGGAACATGAAAAGGTGCTCAACATCACTAATCATCAGGGAAATATAAATCAAAACCACACTGAGAGATCACCTCACATCTGTCAGAATGGTTATTATCAAAAAGATAAGAAATAGCAAGAGTTGGCGAGGATGTGGAGAAAGGGGAACCCTCATGCACTGTTGGTAGGAATGTAAACTGTTACAGCCACTATGGAAAATAGTTCATAGGTTCCTCAAAAAAAATAAAAATAGAACTACCATGTGATTCAGCAATTTTACTTCTGGGTATTTATCCTATGAAAACAAAAACACTAACTCAAAAAGACATATGCACCCCATGTTCACTGCAGCCTTATTTACAATAGCCAAGATATGAAAACAACCCAAATGTCCATTGATGGATGAGTGAACACAGAAAATGTTGTGTGTGTGTATATATAGACACACACACACACACACACACACACACACACACACACACACACACATATACACAATGGAAAACTATTTAACCATAAAAAAAAAGAAGGAAATCTTGTCATTTGCAACAACATGGATGGACATTAAGAGCATTATGGTAAGTGAAATAAGTCAGTGAGAGATAAAAACTATATGATCTCACTTACATGTGGAATGAAAAACTAAACTAAACTAAACCAACCTCATAGATAAAGAGAACAGACGGTGGTTGCCAGAGGCAGGAGATGGGGTGGGGGGGTAGGAGAAATAGGTGAAGGGCGTCAAAAAATACAAACTTCCAGTTACAAAATAAATAAATCATGGAGATATACAGCCTGGTGACTATAGCTAATAATACTGTATTGCATATTTGAAAGTTGCTAGGAGAGTAGATCTTAAAAGTTCTCATCGTGAGGGAAAAAAATATTTTATTATCGTATATGCCGACAGATGTTTACCAGACTTATTGTGGCAATCATTTTGCAATGTATACAAATATTGAATCATTATGTTGTATACCTTAAACTAATACAATGTTATATGTCAACTATATTTCTATTTTAAAAATTATTTTCCCAGAATTTATGAAATGAAATGTTGTTCACATGGCTAAGTAAAAAGACATGCAGTTTTACAATACTGCTGTCCAGAATCTCATATATTTTCCATCTTCAATATCAAAACAGGGGGTCCTCCCTGAAATTCCTCCAGAAGGGGGAAACATGATGGTAGAAGAAAAGAACCCTACTGAAGGGACAACAGCTCCTACCACCATCCCTCAGGCTCCAACTAATACCACAGGAAAGCCCCTCATAATGTAACATGAGATGGGGACAACTCTCGGTCTGTCGCTATGGGTGATGAGCACCATGACACTGAGGTACGTTCTACACTCACGTAAACAGACAAATAGGATAAGTGCATTTAAAAAGTCATGCCCTTATATGAAATATGAGCAAGTTGGCAAGCTGGTTTGTTGGCTTTCGTGTGTGGTGTGTGTGGTGTGGTGTGTGTGTGTGTGTGTGTGTGTGTGTGTGTGTGTGTGTGTTATATAAATGTATTCGTTTTTCCCATTTATCAACATAATACATAATACATGTTTTTCCCATTTATCAACAAAAAAATATCAGTAACACACGAAGGAATAAACAAAAAAGCAAACATCCCACTACCCAGGTTCAACTATAATTAAACTTTTGGAGAATATTCTTCTAGACCGCTTCTTATATTTAAATATATATATATTTATATTTACATATTTATATATGCATATGATATGCTCTGTTTAACAACTGGCTGTTCCATTCATAAAAATATCTTGAAGATCTTACCTATCAATAAATATACGTAATAAGTAAAAATTGACATAAACCACCCCTTTTAAAGATAGCATAATATTGCCACATACATATGTCCTGAAGTATAGTTAAGACATAAAGTACTAGTAATTTCCAATTTCTTATTATAAAATACAAAGCAACAAATATTTATATATATATATATATATATATATATTGCTGTTCAGTGATTTCCCTTACGGTATATTCCCAGGAGTCGTGTTGCTGTGTCAAAGGGTGTACACAGCTGAATGTGGATACAGACTGCCAAACCCTCCCAAGGTGAGTACAAATTAAACTTTCTCCAAAAAGGCCTCAGAGTGTCCCTTCAACTACACCCTCCTTGAGGTCTTATTTTTCCCTTTTGCTGCTCTGACGGGCACCGTGGGGCTGTTGTATTTGAACTCTTGGGTTCTGGGTGAAGTCGAGATTGGACACCCTTTCATATAATGTTTTGGCTATCTGCATTTTTATTTTGGTGAGTGTCCTCTGTGTGTCCTTTGCCCATTTCTCTAGTAAGGTGTTTACCTTTCTCTAAATAATTTGCAAGTTTTTTTTATATATTAGGAATATTAATGCTTTTCACAGATAGTGTACCTATCTTTGATTATCCTTTAATCTTGTTTTTGGTGATGATTTAATACACAGAAGTTCACAGTTTTTATATATTCAAAGGTATCCACATTTTCCATCTTCGTTTTTATCTTTCCTATTCTGCTTAGAAAGCCCTTCCCCTCAACTGAAAAAAATATTTCTCCCTTTTTTTATTCCACTACTTCCATCTTTTTATTTTCTACCTCTAGATTTATCTTGGTATAAGAAATTAGGGAAAGGTTCAGCTTTTGATCAGCCCTTTGTCTCGACACCCTTTATTAAGTAATCCATGTCATCCCTGTGGTTTCCAAAGCTTCCTTTGTTTTATACCAACTGTCCATATACACTTGGGTCTAATTCTGGACTCTCTGCTCCACTAATTTAGTTGTCTATTCCTGTGCCAGTAACACACTGTTTTAACTGCTATACTTTTATAATTTGTTTTAATAGATTTTGTGAGACTCTCCCTTCATTGATTTTCTTTTTTAAGAGTCTTCTCACATGTCTATTCCTCTAGATACTGAAGTTTAGAAGATTTTATCACATTTCCGGAGCCAAAGTCCTATCCGCACCCCCCCTCCAAATTCAACTGCACTGAATTTATACATAGATTGAGAAGACTCAAAGAAAAATACAGCTCATTTATTCATATTTACATCCTCCCCTCAAATGTAGTATCTAATGTGGAAAAAAAAAAAAAAAGAGCCATAACCCTTTATCCCAGAGATGTTCACATTCTCAAGCTATTTACAATGTACCTCTTTTAAATGCAAGATTTTTCTTTGTGCTGTAACAATGTTTAGCAAAGGAATACTAAGGGCATTACACTTGGAGTGTTTCCAGAGTTCCAAACAACTATCTCTATTATCTGGATGGTACAAATCGCATACCCTTGTAAGATGTATCATTCACGGAGGATGACTCTTGTACCTCCAAGGCCAGTACTGAAGAAATGGAGCCTCACACTGTCGGGCGTCCCCTGGAGGATCATTAGGAGTGATGCTAACCAGACCTGCCTTCACACATTTTAAATGGCCGTGAGGCCACATCGCTGCAGCCTGCTCAGTGCCGTCTGGAGTTCATGAATCATTCTCTACAGGACACAGGTCATAGCTTCCAAACCACAGCCCCACATCCCGGGCAGTGGTCCAACAAGGAGCAGGAGATGTGACAGTATTGCCAGGCACGTGCTGAGCGAGAGGCACCTACCCTCAGAACAAAAAGCACCCCTCCTGGAGCTAGGAAGGGACCACCAGCCTCCCCGTAGGCCAGTGAGCCAGAAATACTGTCAACATTTGAAGAACACAGACCACTGCTCTCTCCAGAACATGAGACCATTGGCTTCACGCTTTGGATTTCCAGACACAGGTGGCCAGAGAAACCTTAACTGCGGAATATTTGCTGATCTCATCCACGGTTAGCGAAACGGTGGCCTGCAGGGCAGATTTGGCCCACAGATGTGTTTTCTTTGGCCTCAACAATGTTGGATCACTTTTTGGAACCAACACGTAACAATTTAAAGAGTTCCTGTATTTTCTCTTAAAAATGTAAGTCTGGGCCACACCAAGCCTGCAATCCTGCAAAGCAACACTCAGTGAGAGCGGAATGGGTCAGCATGCTTCTGTGACTTGTGGGACGAGGGTTTGCCACTCCAGCCTGCAGCTTCCTTGTGCCCAGCAGTTTCTGATTTAACTCTAATTTAGAAAGTGCCCAGATCTCTAAGCTAACAAAATATCTCAGGTTTTTATCTCTATTACCAATACTTCCTTTCTTTTTTTTTTTTTTGCGAGACACAGAGATAGAGAGAGAGAGAGAGAGAGAGAGAGAGCACGAGCAGGGGGAGGGGCAGGCAGAGGGAGAAGCAGACTTCCCGCTGAGCAGGGAGCCCGATGCAGGACTCAATCCCAGGACCCTGGGATCATGACCTGAGCGGAAAGCAGACGCTTAACCATCTGAGCCACCCAGGCGCCCCTATCAATACTTTCTGGAAAAAAAAAATTAAAAAATCAAGTAAGATACATGTAAGTGAGGGAAAACACTCAAAAATCTAGAAGCTTAAAAGGCTGTGCTAGGGGCACTCAGTCAGTCAAGCATCTGCCCTCGGTTCAGGTCATGATCTCTGGGTCCTGGAATCGAATCCTCATCATGCTTCCTACTCAGCATGCAGTCAGCTTTTCCCTCTCCCTCTGCCCCTCCCCCTGCTCATGCTCTCTCTCTCTCTCTCTTTCAAATAAATAAATTAAAAAAAATTTTTTTAATGCTGTGCTATATAGTCTGTATTCTTAATGTTCTAGGGAATTTGACAAGATAGAATCAAGCTGAGAAAAATTTAAAGGTATTAAATTTATCACTCAAGGGTCTTTAGGTAGAGCCATATTGAACCCTTCTGAGTGGATTCAAAAAATATATTCTATTTCTAAAAGAAATAGTGCAGGAACACCTGGGTGGCTCAGTCTGTTAAGAATCTGCCTTCGACTCAGGTCATGATCCCAGGGTCCTGGGATGGAGCCCTGAGCCCCGAGTTCCACTCCCTGCTCAGCAGGAAGTCTGCTTCTCCCTCTGCCCCTCACCCTGCTCATAATCTCTCTCTCTTTCAAATAAATAAATTTCAAAATTTTCCTAAATGCTGTGCTATATAGTCTGTATTCCTAATGTTCTAGGGAATCTGACAAGATAGAATCAAGCTGAGAAAAATTTAAAGAAGGTATTAAATTTATCACTCAAGGGTCTTTAGGTAGAGCCATATTGCACCCTTCTGAGTGGATTCAAAAAATATATTCTATTTTTAGAAGAAATAGTGCAAACTTCCAGTTATAAAATAAGTAAGTCATGGGGATATAGTGTCCAGCATGGTGACCATAGTTAATAATACCGTATTACATATTTGAAAGTTGCTAAGAGAATAGATCTTAAAAGTTCTCATGATAAGAAAAAAAATTTTGTAGTTATGTGAGGTGATAGAATCTGTTAACTAGACTTGTGTGATCATTTTGATATAAAGAAATAGTACAACAACCCTACACAAACACACACACAGTACAATTACAAGTTTACTATTGGTAATTTGTCTTATTTATTTTTAGAAAACTCTCGTCATACCTTGTTGGTACAGTTCTTTTTTCTCACCTGGATCTTGAGAGTAGCAGGCCACTATCACCCAAATTGATGTTTATAGTTAAAAACTAAAGCTTTAATGGTTGTCTCCCCTTTTTTCATTATAAGTTGTTTACCAATGTAAGCTTAGCTTTCACCTCAAGATTTATTCTATTGCATTCACATATCATCCCTTCATATCTTGGAATTGGAGAGTGCAAGCAAAATGCATCAATATACTTGGGCCAAATCCTACTAGGGAAAATAATAAACATTAACAGCCGGACAAAATCATTTTGTTGTATAAATTAGATGGATTAAAATAATCACTGTAAAAAAAAGTTTTGAAGCTACTGAGGACAGAATAAAATTGAATATGCACTGGGTATTGGAAGATACCAATGAATTATTGTTGATTTTCTTTGGTACGATAACGTGTGTGTGTGTGTGTGTTTGTGTGTATTCATAACTGTTAATGATACTTCAAAAAAGAAATAAATACCATGGGTATGCTATCACGTGAGACTTACAAATCTTAGAATTGTAGTCTTTCACGGCTGTTAAAAGACTTTAAACATCACCTAGTCCAGGCAGGGGAAGGAGGTTTCTATTTAAAAGCCGACTCCAATTTAATAGTGCTGTCCTAAGAAGAAATTTTGGTCTTTAAGACTCAAAGAAAAAAAACTATCATAAACCATTAGCAATGTTGGGTAAGGGTACAGGGTAGAAGAGTAATTCATGTGCCACAACTGGTCTCCTTTAGAACCACCAGTCTAGTGGTCTTCCAGGGAGTTTATTACTTGTCAAGTCAGCTCATCACTTCTTTATACAGCTCTGTCTATTAAGTTATTTCTTATATTTTGAGCTGGAAATATTTTCTGTAGCTTTCAACCACTGATACAATGGTAAGTCTAGTTCCATTTAACTTGACAACATTTGAACTATTTAAGGTAGTTCTCTTGTCCTTCTCCGGTCTAAAACATAAACTAAAACTGAAACAGTTTTTTCAACCCCTTCTCACATGGAATGGTTCCCTCCCTGTCTTCACCACTCACCAATGACAGGCACTAATTATCTCTGTCCCCATTCCAGTATGACACTGTACAACTGTCTGTTGGTGTCATGTTCCCAAAAATGACTTTATTGAGTTCAAATTTTGGTTTTCGGGATCTGTGCATTCATTTTGAATTCAGATACTCCACCTCGAGCTCCATTTGTTAGTCTGAAGTCTGATAAAGGCTTCTAAAATCTTTCTAGTTATCAACCACATGTCGGTCCATTTAAATGGATTTCTCAGAGTGTACACTGTCTTCCCACATTTCCAGGCCCAGGCATGCCACTAGCCAGAGAAACCACAAGAAGACTAAGAGTGCCCTTCCTGATTCTTCAGTGGCTCCTCAAATCCACCTATAGATTTTCAATCTTACACAGAGAACTTTCAGTCTTACAACTGAGACCTGAGGGACACTAACAAAGCCAGACACTAATGGACAATGTGTCCTCATTGGCAGAAATGAAAAATGGGCCACCACGAATTGGCTCAACATGAGTAAGAAAGCAAGGTTTAGTCATTCACTCAACATGTGCTGCAAAGGCTGAACGGGGCCACTGAGCCAAAGAGAATGAATGACATGGCCACCATGTCATTGAGCACATAGTCTCTCAAAAGTAAATAGCTCAAGTAAAGTAGTCAGTGAGATAAAGGAGCTATGGGAGGTGAGAGCAGATAGAGGTTTCTTGGGCTGGGTAGGGAGGTGGCAGAAGAGACAGCAGAAAGGAAGGGAGAATTAAGACAACTCAGTGGAGGAAACAATAGGTCTAAAAGGGCAGATGGGACGGGAACAGTGGAGAGGTGAGAAAAAAATAAATATCAATGGGTTGAAAAACTTCGCTTGATCCATAGGGTCCATGAATACTGCCGGCGGGAAATAAAGCTTGGAAAAACACCAAGAGGCAAAGCTAAATGAGATTGTTTCCCATAGCAGGATCACCTAATCAAAGGTGATATAAATATCAAAGAAGAAGCAACCCATCAAAAGACACAGGAAGGTGGGGAAGAAAAAAGAAAGCAAAAAAAAAAAAAAATCAGAACCTAGGATAAAAAGGAAAAATAAATATGGGTAAAGAAAGAAAAGCAAAGGGTGAGAAGAGAAGAAAACAGATACTGTCCTCCCGCTAACAGAAGGCACCTCTGTTATTTATTTCCCTTCCTTGACATTGAAATGTACTGGTTAGTGGCCTCTCTTCCCTCCTGAAGTGAAGCCCCAGACTTAGATTGCTAATCCTTATTTGTCTTCCATCTCCATATGCTCTTCGTTAACCATCACTTTCCCTAAACTGCCAAGCCACCCCCAGCAAGACGGTCAACATGACTGATCCAAAGAAGTACTGACAACAGAAAAGCATGACATGACGAGAACAGCTCACTGTCTCCAACATACCTGCTAAGAGAGGAGAGAATCAAATGAGGTTCTTTACACTCACCTGAGGGAAGGAAAAGGGGGATAGGAAGAGGGGGGTCAACAGAGGAGAGAGCGGAAGAAAGCACTGGGACCCCATGGAGCCACAGCATCACCGGAAGGAAGTCAGGCATTCCTTCATGCATCGCTTTTCCTCCCTCTATCCCACCCCTCCCTGCTGACGTATCCAAAAGCCACACATCCAAACTCCACAACAGCACCCATTAACTGTCAGTTTGCACATCATTCATCAGTCCCTCATGATTAAACTGGGCCCCTAATAGTGTCCTGCATTTCCCCTTTCAAAATGGCTGTCAGTATGCTTTCTCATTGTTGGCTTCTCTGCCAACTTGCAAGCTCCACGAGGGAAAGAGTGATCTTCTCACTGCTGTAGCCCTAGCACCCAACACTGGGTCCGAACTCAGTAAATTACTCTTAAATGAGTAAGACACTACACAGACAAATAAGTGTTATCACTCAAATTCCCTAAAATTCGGCAGTACCAAAACTTTGTGTGGCCAAGATTGCTAACTATTCATGTTCTCCAATCTTTAGGGACACAGCTATATGCATTTTGCAACCTCCCTTGTAGTTAGGTGTGGCGTAGGACTAAGTTCTGGTCAATGGGTTGTGTGTGCAAGTGATTATGCCACTTCCAAGACGATCCATAAAAATCCTCCTAAGCTCTCTTTCCTTGCTCCCTTTCCCCTCTGGCTGGCTGGACTGAAGATGAAGCCCTTGGGTGACCTTAGAAGCTACATGTTGATACCTGGGATCCTATGTGGAAAAGAGCCACCTCGCTAATCTGTTCACAAGAGAACTAAGCTTCTCCTGTGTTTGAGCAATTATCATTTGGGGTCTATGTGTTACTATGGTTAACCTATCTGATTCAGTAATATAGTTAGGTTACAACTGTATAAAGTTAAGCTTTCCTAACCTGTACCAGCCAGCAACCATTTGTCACTTTCCTAAGGAGAAATAAAGGCCATTCAGAGGACAGTGCAATCTTTCTCAGTATGTATGACTGAACAAAAGTTCTGTCTGCTCATAATCATCAGGAAAAGATAGTAACTAATTTTGCCTTGGGCTTGCATGGGCTTGGGCCACAGCCACAAAATAGGCTAGGCCAATTCCAGTGATGGCAGGACACCCGGGCAGTCAGCTGGCTTGCCTCAGCTCCTCTCAGAAGCCCGGGTCAGGCCCCACAGGCTCTGGACAAATGCCCAACTGCCTTCTCAAGGAGTCTGGCCCTGGCCTCATCTGTGCTTACCTTGCAAAAACATCGTAAAACACCGCCCCATTGTTTTCAGTGCCAGCTGGGGAGAAGCTGCCAAAAGCTTTTTCAAAAAGCCACACCAACCTGCACTCTGCCACAGGACGAGGGCTGCACGAAACGACTCTCCTGAATAAAGCATTCAGCCCACTGGACAGAGATCCCACCTCAGACAGAATTCATTTCCCTGTGGTAAAGCTCTTCTGCTGCTGCTGTGTTTGACCCTCTCTGTTGTTTCTACCCAACGCTAGAGATTTCAAAGACAACTCCTCTCCGCGAAGGACTAGAGCATTAAGGTAATTGACTTACATTAAGAGAATTAGTAGCGTGTACTGCATATAATTGCTTGTTCAATCTAGGTCTAGGAAACTATCAAAAGGGTAAATTATTGACTAATCCTTCACTTTTCTTCATTGCAGGTTTGTTTATTTCAAGAACTTCCTGATCCAGGGGCTCTTAATCTCCTAGGGGCCATACACCCCTTTAAGAATATGATGAAATGCCTTTACTTGTTCACAGAAAATACACATGTCCACAAGCACACACATGTACTACATATGATTCCAGGCTACACACAGGATGCCGAGTTCACCCACTGGTCCCAGGTTTATGGGGCCTCTAGGGCCGAGGTCAGCAAACTTTCCCTCCAAAGGGGCCAGAGAGTAAATATCTTTGGCTTTCTGGGCCACATACAGTTTGTTATTAATTACCACTCAACTCTGCTGCTGTAGCGGGAAAGGAGCCATGGCTGAGCTCCAACAGAATTTCATTTATTGACATTGATATCTGAATGTCAAGTAACTGTCATGTGTCACAAAATATCATTCTTCTTTTCATTTTTTCCCCAGCCATTTAAAAAAATGAAAACCATTCTTAGCTGGTAGCCTGTACAAAAACAGGTGACAGACCACAGTTTGTCAACCCCTACTGTAGGGCAGAGGTTCTAGGTGCAAAAATAGTACATCTTTATTTTTACTAACTTCCGATGGGAATTTCACATTTCCTTCCATTATGAAGGTAGGCAGCCAATCTCAGTAGTGTCACCGGTAATTGTCACTTGGTCACCTGCGGAAATCACAGGTTTGCTCCTACCCCACTAGCATGGTCACAGATAACACAAGATATTGACCATGCTCATCACTATTCTTCAGTTACTCTCATTATTAGATCTTCTGCCGTACCTTGCTATTTAAATGTGCTAATAGAGAAGCACATGTATTATTCTATCACAGATTTGATATTTAATATTTTGATAACTGTATTTATGTATGATTGATTTCCATTCTAACCATATATATTTTATTTTGTGGATTTGAAAACAGAATTCTGAGAAGCAGTCCAGAGCTTTCACCAGATACCAGAGAGGACCATGGTACAGAAAGGTTAAGAGGGCCTGAGCAGGCAAAACCATAGCATCACCTACCAGAGCATTCACATCTTCTGTTTTGTGGATGAGCATCCGTATCTCCTCTGGATCACCGCTGAAGATTGCTTGGACCAGTGGTGGCTGTAAACACAGGAGAATTTGAATTACAACTATAATTAAATACATTTGATTGTATTCAGATGCAGATGGCTACAAGATTTGTTCCCCAAAAGTTTATTCAACAATTATCAATTGGCAAACAAAGATGAATGTGGCTCAGACTCACCCTCACTAGAGGTCTAGTGGGGGAAATATTTGCATAAAGAAATAACTGTAACACAATTTGAAAGCCATAACAGAGAGTCATATCTAGACTGAGGCTATGAGTATGACATAAAAATTACCCATAAGTGAAGACATCCTTGAAGCACCCTTAAGTTTCCCATCAAGGAAATTACCAAATTTGCCATTTTAAGCAGAGAGTCTCCATTGTTCCCAACCTCTCGTTAGACGGTGTATCCTGGTACCCCCAGACAATTCCACTTCTAGAGAATGTTAGTGGCCAAGTTTCTGGCCTCCTGAACATTTCTTTGTCAATGTTTGGAAAGCCCTTGAAATCATTCTCAAACGCTTCCCATAGCTTTAGCCAACACTAAAGGCACTGAGTGTTTCCGAAGTGATTACATCCCACTGTCCATACACAGTAAGTAGTGTAATGGTGGGGTGGGGATCATGAAGGGGGATACTAGTAGCAATTATTATTGAACTTACCTACATTACACAAGACCCAAAAGAGAGTAAAAGGATTTATAAAGTGCGATGGAAACACAGCTGAAAGAGAAACTAGCTCTGCTTGGAGGGTAGGTAGGGTGAGGAGAAGAGTGTATCTAGAAAAGCTTCATGGGAGGCACTTTAAAGAATGAGTATGAGTTTACAAACAGGGAAGGAAAGGCATTCTAGGCACAGGGATCAGGGTGTGCAAAGGTGTGGACATGCAAAAAAACCTGGTATCTTAGAAATGTTGCCATCAACCTGGTGACCAGAGTGTGCGGTAAAAGAGGAAAAGTGGTAGGCTCTGGGGTTGATGTTGGGCTTGCTCCACATGGTGAAGAACCCTGTTCAAAGCCAGCTCCACCACTTGCCAGCTACGTGCTGAGCCCACTTCCCATGTGTAATCTGGGGGTGAGCATGATCTTTGCTGCTCAAGCCCTCATCGGATTGCTATTAGGAACAAGTGAGATAATACATGGGAAAACCCTCTGTAACCGTACAACCCGACACAAATAACAGATACTTTTATTAAGAAATGCTTAACACTGCTAATGTAGAATTCGACAATTTTTTTTCAAACTTTAAAAACTTCAGCAATTACACGTACAACACACACTCACACCTTCTAGAAATACTTTACAGTAGTTCTTTCTTTCTTTTTTCTTTTTCTTTTTCTTTTTTTTTTTTTTTTTTTTTTTGGTAGAGATAGAGTGTGAGGAGCAGAGGGAGAGAGAGAATCTTAAGTAGACTTCACACCTAGCGTGGAGCCCAATGCGGGGCTCAATCTCATGACCCTGAGATCATGACCTGAGACAAAATCAAGAGTCAGACACTCAACTGACCGAACCACCCAGGCACGCCCTTTACAGCAGTTCTAGTCAGCAATCAGATGACAGCAGTTTCCCAGACGTGTCTGACCAGAAGAATCACCTGAGATGCTTGTTAAAACAATGTTCCAACATCCCTTTCCTGGAGATTCTGAATTAGTCTATCTGGGGCGGGGCTTGTGAATCTATTTTTAATAAATGCTCACTTAACTCTTGGAACACTGGCCTAAGGTGAAACCATCAGTATCACCTGCCTCAATGTCTCCCAGTGCTATCCATACGAGAATCCCAGTCCCCATTATGCCTATAAATTTTTTCTCTTTTTTACCCTCCTGTTGCCTTTCCTACAGGTTCTGATGGTGTTTCTTGCTATCTGAGGCTACCAATATAAGTACTGTCAGTAGAATATAAGACTCCTTGAGGGAACATTATATTAAAAATGTTAAGTTGCAGGGGCACCTGGGTGGCTCGGTCGGTTAAGCATCTGACTCTTAATTTTGGCTCAGGTCACGATCTCAGGGTTGTGAGATCGAACCCTCCATCAGGCTCCACCCTGGGCATCAAACCTGCTTAAGATTCTCTCTCTCCCTCTGCGCCCCCACCCCCACTCTCTCTCTCTCTCTCTAAAGACAAATAAATGAAATACAAAATAAAAATGTTAAGTTGCAGATAAATATTTTAATGTGCCAGGAATTTTTTTGCAGTTTTCCCCCTGCCACAAAAGTTTCTAGCAAATGGACAGATAGATATATCTTTCTTTTGTCCCAAATGCTCTCAATTTTACCCTCTTGCCAAGGTGTATGATTCAAAGATAGTGTCTCAAATTGCCAACAGTTAAGTAGCTGGAAAGGAGCCTTGAAAAGAAAGCAAGTTTTCTACTAGTTTGGTGTCAGCTGGTTGATCTGCCTAAAGACAAGAAGATCTTCCACATGCTTCTGACTACCTGCTAAAACCAAGTCTCTGGGTTATCTGCCCCATGGCAAGGACCATATTTCATAAAAATAAAAAAAAAAAAACAGAATCAGACACAAAGTCAGGATTTTAACAAAAATATGAAAACTTGTTTATCTGTTCCATAATCCTCCATCTGCTTTGCTCATGACCAAATGCTTGTGTGTACTTTTCTGCCTTTTTGAACCTGAAGAGAAAACAACAAACCCAACAGCCATATGACTTAGATGACAAGCAGGGGCAGAGTCTGACGAGACTTAATCATTTGGGGTCTACGTGTTAAATGAACAGAGATCAATTAACAGTTGAGAACTTAACACTGCTAATGTAGAATCTGACAATTTTTTTCAAACTTTAGTTTCCTTTAAGTGACCAATAATTCATGTGTCACTAGTTGGTCACTTCAAGGAAACACAGCTAGTTAAGCAAAGCCTCTCGTCACTCATTAGTATAAGGAACACATACAGATATTCTGTTGCTTTAGCTCTCACATTTCTCAAGAAAGACAAGGGTTCTAAGCTATGGCTGGAATGTTCTCAAGGAGAGCCACCCTCTCAAGGCTGCCAGACAAGGATGCCAACACAGTCCTTCAGCAGGGAGCTTCCCAAATACCTCCACGCCCAGTCACTGAGACTATTTTGAAGGGTATCATCGAAACCCAGAATGGCGTGCACACGTGCCCAACACCTCTGGGCCTAGCTCTGCTAAAAGCTGCTTTACAGAGTAGTGTCAATGCAGAGAATTTCCAGCATCCATTGGGAAGAAGCCATTCTTCCAATCCTGCAGTCACATCTATACACACATATACCCACCTGTACGTGCATTTTCACCTACACATACATAACTGTATCGACACTCATGCATGTATACACAGAGATACACATTGATTCACACAAAAATCCCTCACACTCCCTGGAGAGAGAAAAGTGTCAGTTCTCCAAAGCGTAGAGTCTTGCTAGGCGGAGACCTCTAGCCCCAGAGGGGCTGGGTCACCACCATGACAACGTCACTGTCTTCACAACTGTGAATCCAAGCATCATGGGATTCTAAATCAGGACTTCACAGATACATGCTTTGCTAGACAGATGCTGTGTGTTTGCTTAGATGTAATTCTTGAACTAAATTACTGTGACTCTTTAGCAAGTCATATTTTAAAAAAAACACACATTATGGGTGTTTCTTTTTTTTTCTCCACCCTCCCAAATAAAACATACCTAGAGAGCACTTTGGCATTCCTTTTTGTTGGGATTTTAATCCAATCTTGCTGTTTTATTTTTCCCTAAATACTTACCCTGAGAATAAATATTTGGGAAAAAAAGATACATCTAAATACTGCCTTCATTACATGATTTTAAGAAAGGGGGAATATTCTAATTATGATATTCTTGCTCATAAGCGTCAAGTACTTATACTCCGTTGACCATTAATTTGACAACCACTATATCTACCAGAGAGTTTGCCTTGACCTTGATAAGGCTTAGAAGCAAAGTCTCACCTGCAAACGAACAGAGTCCTAAGCCTTGGTATGTACAGGTATTTCTTTATGAAGTTTCACACACTTCAACGCTAGCTTATACAAAATATTAGTGCTCTGTGTGCATTAGGGTACAAAGTTGAATAAATACAAACTTATAACAAGGTTCAAAGTTGGGAAAGACAAATACTGGCAGGAAAAAAAAGGGGGGATTACAATACCATGAAACCACTGGTAGGTTATCATAACCTAAAGAAACTGAAATTCTTAAGAGAGGTATGCAATAAGTTCAGCATCAATTACTAAAATTCCCTTAGCATGCTTAGCAAGTATAAACGGGAAATGATTGCCATGTACTGTGGATATTGGCACAGTCCCTCAAATAGATTCAGAGGGCAGAACATACTTCCTGGACCTACTTGACCAATGGCACAAGTGGGATTCAATATTCAGATGGGACCTGTCCTCGACCTCTAACATCACTAACTATTCATACCCCACCGTCTCTTCCAGGAGTGTTGACAGCTGCCTTCTAGAGGTGACCGTCTGCCAGGCTGATGACATTGGATCCCACTAAGACAGAAGTGCAGAGTAGAAAGGCCCCTGGAATTTAGCAGCCATTATAAATCACGCAGCTAATCTTGCCAACACTAGGAACTGAAAATTCATCACCAAAAGCCACTTTCTCTACCCACATCCCCCACCAGCCCCTCCAATGCAATATTTTTTTTATTTTATTGTCAGTCTTTGAAAATAAAATGGGAAAACATCTGGTTTCCAAAAATAAGACATTGCATCAAATGTGTATTGATACAGTATTCCTAAACTTTGAAGTAGAGTTACAACTCCACTAGGGGGAGCAAGATGGTTAATTTCTTACCTGGGAGATAAGAGTAACTGTTCAGGTTGTGTAATTAAGACAAGGAAGCTGGAAGATCCACTTTGTCAAGACCTAAAAGAACTCAAACTTCTGAGAGAGTTCTTGGTAATAAATATGTATGTACCCCCCCCTCAAAAAACAGCTTTTCTATTGATCCCCAAGGGTCCATGTTTTTAGGAAATAAGAATAAATACAATCTAAAACTCAGGTGTTAAAGTATCATTTTCATCACTTACACAACTGAATTCAACTAATCCTTTAATTACACTTTTAAAAAAGTGCTACTTGTGGCATCAGACAAGCCATTAGTTTAAGAGTAAAGCCCATGATGGGTTTCATGGAGAGAGCGCAGCTAGTTTAGAGTAGCTACTCCATCTTGCAGTGAGGTTGTGGGTTCCCCCTCCAAATCCCCTAATGAAACCACCAATTTGATTTTTGCTAAAACCTTGTATAGTGTACTTCACATTCCCTTTCTTGGAGCTGCATGTTCTTTACTAATACACTGGCTTTGGAAGACCAGTGGAGCGATAGAAGCCAACGCTGAACATCTGTGTCCTACGGTCAACGGTCAGAAGCCTGGGAAGATGATGCTCCAGCATTTCGATACAAATTCCTGGCATGCTGCCTGTCCTTTTTTTGGTTAGATTGGGTAATTAAAGATTCCACATCTGAAAGAAAATATCTTGCATTCTAATTAGGAGTGGGTGTTGGGAAATAATCAATAGCCAAGAAGAAAAAGTAATATTCTTAAACATCTGCCCATAGTTGAGTATTCTGAGCACAGTATGTCATTAAAGCAAGACAGGAGCATGTTATTAGAAGCTAATAGTTGATGCAGTAATACTCTAGCCATATGAAGCCATCAACTTATATGAACATGCTGAAACACTTCATTAGGGAACAACTGGTTTTTGTATGAGGCAGCACTTGCATTTTTACAAAAGGATAATAAAAATTTGTTCGAGTCACTAGGTTTAATGGACCAAACTTGTTAGCTCTATTCATGTGGGTCCTGCTGTGTGATCTGCTGAAAGGGTGCTATCAAGTGCTTCCTGATTATAGATCACTCTTTATTTGGGAAGAAGTTCACTCTATCACAGGAAGATAATGATGATCAGAAAGCAAAAGCTGTTTCCCTTAAGAACTGTACAAAATATACTGAGTCCCCATAAACACTTTTTTTTTAATGCAGGACTATATACATGCTGAGTAAATGTCTGAAACATTTTCAATTATTTGCAATTATTATTAAAAACCAAAGCACAAAATTTCAAGTATCAGTAACAGCCTCTATGTAGCTATCTATTAAGTCTACACTTATACCCTATTCTTATGAGAAAAGAACAACTATTTTTAGTCAGAAAATGAAAAAATTAATTATCTAACCTTTTCCAAAATGAAAATAGGATATGGAAATGAAATAGCAGGAGGTATGGGGGCGCCTGTGTGGCTCAGTCGTTAGGCATCTGCCTTCAGCTCAGGTCATGGTCCCAGGGTCCTGGGATCGAGCCCCGCATCGGGCTCCTTGCTCAGTGGGGAGTCTGTTTCTCCCTCTCCCACTCCCCCTGCTTGTGTTCCCTCTCCCATTGTGTCTCTCTCTGTCAAATAAATAAATAAAATATTTTTTAAAAAGTGATAGCAGGAGGTATGGACTATGAGATAGTTATTCAGAGACTAATGATCCAGTCTTTAAAACATCCATCCTTTGGGCGCCTGGGTGGCTCAGTCAGTTAAGCAGCTGCCTTTGGCTGAAGTCATGATCCCAGGGTCCTGGGATGGAGCCCCTCATCAGGCTCCCGGCTCAGCGGGGAGCCTGCTTCTCCCTTTCCCCTCTGCAGCTCCCCCTGCTTGAGCTCTCTCTCTCTCTTTCTCTGTCAAATAAATAAAATCTTTAAAAAAAAATCCATCATTTGTTGCACTTTCCTTTCCTGATATCCTCCATGGCTATTTCTCTACCCTTTAATACTGCTGACTAGCACCTTCCCCAGAGGATAGCTGGCCCAAGGCAAAAAGAAACCCAGGCATGCCAACTTCACTACTAGTCACCAGTCAGTCGCCAAAGATTAAGTAAAAGGAAATGATAAACAGCAGTACCAGTTAAATTGAAATCTGGAGGCAATGTTGATTTTTACTGACCTGAGATCTCACTCTCTTTTTCTTCCACAGCAGGGAGACTGACATATGATAGCAGACCGACCTGGAATTAAATCCCAGCCATAGTTTCCTCATCTATTAAATGGGGTTGTTAGAGCCATTTCACAGGATGTGTTTAAGAAATGGCCTAACATATGCAGGCACCTTGTGTGCAACTCAATAAAAACAGTAATTGTGTTGACTTTGAATCAACACCCTCAAAGACTTTCACAGACAAGTACGTTTATGTTCATCCTACAAAAGGAGAAATAAGGGATCTGGAGAGATTTTTCCAAAAAATTACAGAGCAAATAAACTGAGTTAAGGATCATAAGCCATTCAACACCACCTCTAAAGCAGAGAGGCCCATCATCCTGGGAGAGAAGATTTCACAGGCAGGAGAGCAAAAATCAAGCTGAGCCTGACTTGGTCTTCGTTACACTGGGCAACCTCAAAAATGTCATACAACCTCTCTGTACTCAGGGGTCTAATCTACTGTACCAAAATAATAGCAACTCACCTGAAAAATGCACCATCTCCCTTTGACTGATCAAAGGGTGCCACATACTCACGTCCACTGGATGGGACATGAAATCATAATTTTACTATTCACAGTTACCATAAACACATCCAGTTATACTTTTCCTTTATGACCTCTTGATGCTCAAAAAGATTGATCTCCTGGTTGGAGCTATGAGGAGGGGGTAGGATGATTTACCTGCTAGTGGCAAAGCTGAGACTAGAATTTCGTTTTCCTGATTCTCCTGGTTCATCGCTTTCTTTCACATGTCATCTTCATGTAAGATATATAATATGACACAATATAATAGAATGAATAGATAATAAATATATGTAATACAGGATTAGAAATTCAGCCTCAGTTTCAACGTACTTCCTGTAGAGAAATATTGTATACTTTATGACTCACTAAGGAAAGATAATCACCATACAGATATATTCTCTACATATTTGTGTGTATATTAATTAACACCTTATATGTGTGCATACACAGTGACTATATATGGGTATTTCTAGATATCGTTACTCTCAACAAAGTAACTAACAATAAAACAATCTTGCCACAAGATGCAAAACAAAGAGGTACAAAATATTTTAAAGTAAGCGCTCAGTGCCGGTTGGAGTTAGAAATATGGAAAAGATAGGTGTTAACCTAGATTTTGAAGAGTAGGACTGGAGTAAACCTTTCATGTTGAGGAACAGCCAATGAAGAGGTTAGAAAAGTAAATAACTGGGTGGAGGGAGCATCATGCCAGCAGGAGGAGTTTTAACCCAATCTTGTGGGCAAACAGGAACTGGAGTCTTGAGCAAGAGGGCGGCACAGAGTTTTTGCAAACATTTAATCCATCCACAATGTGCGCCAAGCATCGGAGAAGAGAAGGGAGCTAGAGAACCCAGTGAGAAGACAATTGCCACAATCCAAGGCATCACAGGAAAGAACTTTCCAATCTTCCCACATTTCAGGCTCTCTGATTGCTACTTACAGGGCCATGTTGGAAACAACCGTTACTGTTGTCAGCTCTTTGATGCCGCTCTATTCCTGGATGCAGGTTTGGCTCAGCATCTTGGCCACTTTCCTTCACTCTTTATATATAGCCCAAATCTCCTGCCCCCGAGACACTAATGTTTCCAGGTGAAATTGAGGTTACTTCCTTTAGTTCCTGGAACGCTTCCATTTTTCCCCCACAGAACCTCGGTTGAAGTCAGTTCTGTTTTGTCAGACTTGTCATTTGATCCCTGAATTTAAATCATAGAATTTCAAAAATAGGCCACATCCATAAAGAGAAAAGCAAAGCAAAACAAGGCAGACATACTCTGCCAAATGCCATATTTTTATTGGGATCTGCTGCCAACTACCCACATCTTTTTTCACTCTGTCTAGTTTCAAATGACTTGAGATCAAATCAAAACTTTAGCTAAGTTAATTAAATAGTGTTTGGGAGTTAACTTTTAAAGAAAGTTAATTTAAACAAGAGCACAATGGATCCAAGAGGTCAGTTAATAGAGAATATTTAAATCAGTGTAATTTTAGTTAAAAAAAAAAGAACAATACATTTCTACAAGAGTTTCCTGTTTTGAAAAACTGTTAACAGAGGTTTTATTTCCTATCTTAGTTTTGGTTACATTCTTTGTATAACTATGTCTTCTAACACGTTGAATTCATGCAGTTTCAAATATGAAAGGTGATTTGATAATGTTAATCAATATAAGCCATTCTAGTGATTTCTGTGGGAAAAAAATTATACAGCCAGATGATTTTCAGGGTAATATGTGTATTAAGTGTAATTACTTTGTTCGGATACAGAAAGTGGTTCTCAGTTTAGAATGCATCATGCAACACAACTTTTTATTAATATCTGGTTTGTATCTCCCTTGCCATAATATAGGCAACAATAAAATAGTATTCCCAAAGAAAAGGATATGATAGAAAATGATTTATTTCTATAGTAATATTTTATTATGATCTAGAGTAATTATAATTTTTGAGGAGTATTAGAAATTGGAACCTAAGCAAAGCAATTTAAAAATAACAACAACAAAATCAATGTGTAGAAATGAAAGGCACTCACCAGGAAGGTGGCAACTTCTTGCTATATTTGAGAGGGATGGACTTACCATATATGAGATATACAGATTAAAACAATCACATGAAGTCATTCATGATTCACGCAAACTCCAAGTTAGGTCTGTCTGAAATTTGTTAGATCCTGGATTCTTTCAAAAGCCACTTTTTGCCCAACCAAGTCATTCCAAAGCCCATGAGAACTTCCCCCTTAAACTTTCTACTTCCTCTCTGTAGTGCTTTTTCTTTGAATTCCATATGCATTCCTTAGAAAGGGAGAAAGCAGTCACACTCCACCACCTCTCCACAGGGAGCCAGGTGGAGGATCAGGGACATATATGAAACTGAGTCACCTTCCTGGCCCCAGCTGTTTAAACCATTCTCGAAGGCAGGGCATTGACCAGGACCATTAGTCTCTGCCTGAGATGCCTGGAGGGTCCCCTTGTGCCTACAAAACCAGGAAGGTCATAGGATGCAAATCCATCAGGGATTCTCTCCATTTCCCTATCCAATGTCCTGGCAAGGGTTCAGTAACAGATGTCAAAGGGAAATGATAAGACAACAGGAAGAGAGGAGTCCAGAAGACTGAAAAACATTAGATAACGAAAATGGGAAATTTTGCCAAAAAATAAAAAAGGATGGTCACATATTTCCTTGCAGAAACACCAATACAGTTCGTATTTCCTTTACTTCTCTACATAGCACCCTGCCAAAAAGAGATGAAAGATACGGGTTTTTTTTTTAACTTAATCTGGTGTATTTCAGATATTTGCCATATTCAATTCAATCCAATAAAGACTGATGAAACCTAAGAAATCTACTAAGCTTAAGAAATTCAGACACTGAGGGGCGCCTGGGTGGCTCAGTCGTTAAGCGTCTGCCTTCGGCTCAGGTCATGATCCCAGGGTCCTGGGATCGAGCCCCACAGCGGGCTCCCTGCTCGGCGGGAAGCCTGCTTCTCCCTCTCCCACTCCCCCTGCTTGTGTTCCCTCTCTCACTGTGTCTCTCTCTGTCAAATAAATAAATAAAATCTTTAAAAAAAAAAAAAGAAATTCAGACACTGAGATGGTATAGTCAGCCCCTCTGTTGAAGGCGTTACCAAGGTGTAGGAGGAAGTATACGAGCATACACAACTTGGGTGTAAGGTAAAGAGCACAGAAGCACATGAAGAAGGGAGAGCGATCACATCTGGTCTACTGGAAGATGTAGTCTTTGAAATGAATACTGAACATTAGAGAGGATTTCAACAGGTAGAAATGGACAGAATGGGAAGTGGGTGGTCCTACCTCAGAAGAATGTGAACAGATGCTGGGAAGACTGAGCATGCACAGAGAACAGTTTCATTCGGCTGGAACATGAGACGAGTGAGGTAAGCTGAGCAGCAGACATGGGTCATATTACAGAAGGCTTTGAATGCCAGGCTAAGAAATTGGGACCCTCTTCTATAGCACTGGGGAATCATGCATGGTTTTTGAGCAGGAGAGTGACCTATGTGGTGTGCTTTGGAACAATCTCTGGAAATGAATGATGAGCTGGAAGAAAAGACTAGAGTGAGACAAAAAGTTAGGTGATTTCAACAACAGTCTAGGCGAGAGGTCTGGGGATGGAGTGCCCCTCCGTGGTGAGAGAAGCGTTCTGCTGGTAGCCAAGATGTAGATCTAAAAGGTAAATGACTCTCCCCACCATTAAGTCAGCAAGAGCTAGCCACTCAGGCATGGCTGCCTCCACTCAGAAAGACTCTCACCAGCTTCCACTGCGGGATGCAGGGCTCTGTGGAGCAGAGCCACCTCAACCATCAGCTGAGGAGCACCGGAAGTTCTGCAGTATTTGCTCTCTTGACTTTTCCACTTACGCAAGCCCCTCCAGCTGCTTACGAGGTTCTGTTCAGCTCTGGGACAGGAAGCTCCTAGGGCTCTGAAGTCAGTTAGCATCTCGCATCTGTACAACCTGCCGCTGCTCTCCCTAGGTTTGGGTAAAAAGAAAACTTACCTTCATGTCATAAGCTGAGGACAAAAATTAACTCAAGTATTGTGCTATCTTTATTTACTAATTCTAAAGTTTAGATAAGAGATAAAACTCACTTTTTTTTCCCCCAATCATACCAAGTTTGGAAAGTAGAAAGAAGTATTCAGGGGCAAGGGACTTTCTAATGCACAAAAACCTCTACCATTTTCTCTTTCTCTTCTATTTGCTGGGCTTTAATCTTAGTAGTTGTCCTATTGCAGTAAGGCAAAGACAAGGAAAAGAAAAAACTTAATAACGTTTCCTACCACCAATGTTCACAGCCTAATGTGTATCCCTCCACTTCTCTCCCCATGTTCCTGCTGATACATAAAAATATAGATTTAGATGGAGGAGGTTACAATGTTATCACAAAAGTGGGATTTACTCTTTCACTTTCTTGCTGTTTGTAAAAACAGTAACCATACTGAGGACATCCCCCAGATCAAGAGTTACGGGATTAACACATTTCTTTTCATTGCTATATAATACTCCATAACATGGATATATCACAATATATTTAATTATGCCCCTTTGGATGAACATGCCTGTTGTTTCTAGTTTGCGCTGCAACGAACAAGCCTCTATCAGGATCTACCCTGGCCAGTGCATTTCACAGAAAAGTGCTACCAGAGCTGAAGGCATTTTCTGAATGCCTACTATATGCTATTTTTATAAAATATACAAAAGAAATGTGTGACATAGTCCCTTCCTCAGAGAGTGCCAAATATAGCTGGGGAAATAAGCCTAACCCACACAAAACAATTAAACTGTGTAACACAGGACTGAACCACATCCCAAGCACTTCACGCAAATGGGCGCCAAGTTTTCCCTCTGCACAGTGACAGACCAGAGAGATGGCTCAGAGGTCCTGTGAGCCTTACCATTCTAGGGGCCTTCTCTGATTCAGGAAAAAGTGGAAACAAGAAGAGCTAAGTCAGTTGAACAAGGCCTGAGAATGGTTTAGATCAAGAACAAAAAAAATTGTCTTCTGGAGTGACAAATGAGCCATATATATGATTTTAGACACGTATATGCTCAGGAGAATGACAATAAGCAGCTCCTTCTCTAAGTCACTGCATTTCCAAACAGCTTCTCCTATATTCTTCCCACCCCCACCCAGCCTCCGCAGAGAAAGACCTAAAAGAATCACAAGCTTAACTGCCTCGAGCATTACACTTATGCTGATTTAAAATGCGCTACTTGCAGCCAGCATAAACTTCTACATTCTCTCCAAATCTCTTCCCTCCCTGTCCTTCCCATGCCCTACCCTAACCCTGCCAACACACACACACTCACACACACCCTCACACTCACACATACACATACCCCACCTTGTTCTGTGCCCTTTAAACAATAGCAGTCATTTACACTGTTCCTGTCCATCTGGAAAATAACATGAACAACATGAAAAGTAATAATGAAGTTTAAGTGATTATAATCCAACCAAAATCTGAAACTCTGTTAAAAGCATTGGTATTGATAAACCAGCCACTACAGCGCTAGTCTTCCACTCTGTGTTGCAATGCTATGTTTGCAACTCACCAAGTCCACTGAAATAAAACCATATTTAATAACATGTTTTAAATTTCATCATACTGGTAAATAAGACTTGAGAGCTCAGTGTTTATGCCAGATAAGTATTATGCCTTGATAGTGTATCTAAGTAGCTCTATGAGAAAGTTCTGAAAATGAATTAGGCATAAGAAAAGGAATGTGTTTTTAATCTCAAAGACTCGAGATTTAAAAGTTGCATGTCATTTTTAACTGAGGCGGTGCCACAAGGAAGTCTATGATTCTTCTTTTCACCAAATTTAATCAGGAAAAAAACCCACAGATGGGTCCAGGTGATGGTTAAGCTCACTCTGTGAGAACAGCAAGGCCACCAAGCATGTTTCTGGTCTAAAATTAGCTTTCCATGTATTTTTTAAACTTTAGGAAAACAAGATTTACTCCCAGGATGTTAACTTCAAGGCCAAGTTCAAAGACATAATCTTGATAGTCATATTGCAGAAAATCAGAGTTTTTAATAAGAAGAGGGAATTACTGACTTCCAATAGAACCTAATTTGCTGCGGGGCGCCTGGGTGGCTCCGTTGGTTAGGCATCTCCCTTCGGCTCAGGTAATGATCCCAGGGTCCTGGGATCGAGCCCCACATCAGGGTCCCTGCTCAACGGGAAGCCTGCTTCTCCCTCTGCCTCTGCCCCTTCTCCCCGCTCGTGCTCTCTTTCTCTCTCTCTCTCTTTAACAAACAAACAAACAAACAAACAAATAAATAAAACCTAATTTGCTGTGTGTTTTTATTTAGCAGTAGGGGAAAAAAAAACAAAAAACAAAACCTCAACCTCTGTTGCACCAGTCCAACCACAAAGGCAACTGAGGTGTGAGACTGGGTATTGGGGAGATAGTCAGGGTCCAGATGCCTCCTGTCACCTCACTGAACATAAATGAGGTGGCTCCACACTCCCTTCTCCTCACCAACCTCCTTGTGACATCAGGTAAATGGTATGGAGACTCCACTAGTGCCTTTGCAGGTCAAATCTAGATTTAGGAATCTGCAACACACACCTAACATCAAAGCACTTAGCAACCGTTACCCAGTCAATACACAACATTCCAGCGGTTTAAAATGCAAAATAAGATCATGGTTCCTTTGAGATCGTGGTCCCATTGTCCTGACTAAGGGGAACTTTTGGCTGCCCTTCCTCCTCCCAAGGATAGAACTGGGGGCTTGGCCAAAGGCAGTAAAACCAGGGTCTCATGGGACAGAAACAGCCTGCCTAGACGTGTTGAGACCTGTTCTCTCTTCTAGAGTGCTCTGAGTTCAACTGGCATGCGCAACTACGTTTCTCCTCTTGAGTCATGACCAATCAAAAACATCAAAACAAGTCCAATGAGGGAAGTGGAGAGAAATGATCTGAGGAGCCATAACACTTGGGTTTATTCTAGCCTTGATGAGTCGGTGTTAGACAGCCACGGCAAGTAACAAAGCTAGCAGAAACCTGTTTCCTCACCAGAAAAGATGAGTTCAAAACTACCAACTCCCTGAGGACAAGAAGGGGAAGACCAGATTTTATGAGGAAAAAACCCACCAATGGGTCCAGGCGATAGTAAGCTCAGCCTATGAGAGCAGCAGTGTCACCAACCATGTTGCCCACAGCAGGGGAAAGAGCAGGACCAATCCACTTGAAACTGGTCAGAATATTGGGATAATCACTAGTATGCAGTTTTAAAGTATCTTTTTTTTTTTTTTTTTTTGGAAGACCTGCCTGGGTGCAAAAGAAATTTGGCTAATGGTTCACGGCTGGGTTGCAGAGAAGAACCTCCTGGGAACCTCCTGGGAAACCTCCCATCCTAATGAGTCTGATGCAGTAAGTCAGAGATGGAAATTCGAGCACAGGCACGTTGAGAAGGCTTTCCAGGCAACTTGTGTATGCTCCTCAAACATGCCATACTGAATCTGATCCTTCATATCAACACCTTAGAAATATTACACTTTGGGGGCACCTGGGTGATTCAATCAGTTAAGCATTTGCCTTCAGCTCAGGTCACGATCCCAGGGGCCTGGGATCAAGCTCTGCATTGGGCCCCCTACTCAGCAGGGAAGTCTGCTTCTCCCTCTCCCTCTGCTCCTCCCCCTGTTCATGCTCATGCTCTCTCTCCTTCTCTCTCTCTCTCAAATAAATAAACAAAATCTTAAAAAAAAAGAAATATTACACTTTGACCCCACAATCCCACTTCAAGGAAGCTATCCTATAGAAATAACTAGATATGCAGACAACTTTTATATAGAGATAGCCACAGTAACAATATAGAAAGGCATCAATGTCAAAGCTAAGTACATTATTACATTATTTAAATCCAAAAAGGATATAAAATGGCCAACAGGCACGTGAAAAGATGCTCAACATCATTAATCATTAGAGAAATGCAAATCAAAACCATGAAGATATTCCATATTCATGGATTAGAAGAATTAACACCGTCAAAATGTCCATATAACCCCCAGCAATCTACAGATTGAACTCAATCCCTATCAAAATCCCAAAACCATAATGAGCTACCACTTCAGACACATCAGGATGGCCTAACGCAAAACTAAACAAAAAATAAGTGTTGGTGAGAACGTGAAGAAATGAGAACATTGATGGGAGTATAACGTGGTGTAGCCACTGTGGAAAACAGTTTGGTGGTTCCTCGATTAGTTAAACATGGAATTACCTTATGACCTAAAAATTCCACTCCTAGAAAAATGCTCAGAAGAAGTGAAAATGGGTGTTCAAACAAAAGTAGTACACAAATGTTCAGAGCAGGACTATCCCAGCAGCCAAAAGGTACAAACACCCCAAACGTCCCTCAGCTGGTGGATGAACAACTGTGGTATAACCACACAATGGAATAGTATTCAGCCAGAAAAAGGAATGCTGTCTGGTGATACACGTGACAACATGGATGAGACTTGAAAACAGGATGCTACATGAAAGAAGCCATAAAAGTCACAAAAAGGCCATGCGGTATATGATTCCATTTATGTGAAATATCCAGATTAAGCAAATTCATCAGGACAGTCAAGAGAGTAGTGGTTGCCAGAGATCGCAAGGAGGAGGGAATAGGGAGTGACTGCTTCAGGGGGAGAGGGTGTCCCTTTGGGGGAATGAGAATGTTCCAGAAGTGAGGTGGTGGTGACGGCTGCACAACACCATTAATGTATGAAATGCCCCGAACGATACACTTTACAGTGGGTGACATGCTCAATTTCATGTTGATTATTTTCCCAAAATTTTTTAAAAGTTACAATCATAAAATGGAATATTTTAGTTATTAAGAACTAATCTTTTGAGGGACTTTAATAAGACATAGAAAATGTGGAAAAAGGAGTGTGTGAAACTACTTATGGTGTCATCCCAGCTTCACAGTATATAAATATGCACAGAAAAACAAGGAGTGAAAGGAAATTAATAAAAATTCTAAATAGAGTTATTGGCAGATACATTTTCTGTCTTATATTTTCCTGTATTTTCCCAAGTTGTCTATAATACTGTTTTTATTGTTAAATACCCAATTATGATTCAATATTGTTTTTATCATCATAAAAATAAACAACTTTTTTTAAAGATGAGATTGGATGACACTTTGGAGCACAGATAGGAAAAGATAACAAGGATAATGTAAGGTCTAAAAAACATGTGACGTCATGATGTAGGTGTCAGGAGCTGGACAATTTATGGACCAGTTAAGGCTGCAACATTCGGAAGAATTTATGCCCCATCCAAAGCTAGAACTGTGGCTCCAGATCTTTCGAGTTTTCAAGAAATGCCGGAGCTCCAGACGTTTCAGTGAAATGCCCTGATTTTTAAGCCTTGGCAACTTATTCAGTATTTTTCAAACCACAGGCCAAACAAAACACATCTGTGGACCGGATGTAGCCCACAGGCGCCAGTTAGCAAACTCAAGTTTATAGGAACAGGAATGTTTAGCCTGGAAAAGAAAAACCTTCGAAGGCACATAGTAACTTCAAATATCAAAGAAAGTCTGTGTGGAAGATGCTGTGCATGTCAATCTATTTGTCTCTAGAAGGCAGAACCAACCTAAAGGCGAGGTGTGGTAGGGAAGCAGAATTGTGCCCAGTAAATGAGGGAGTGCTTCCAAATAAAGCAGCTGCCCAACAATAAATAGGGACTTCAAAATGTGTCGACGTGCCCATTCCTGAGGTGTTCCAGCAAAGGCTACATAAGCGGGATTCCTGCTTTAGGTCAGAAATTGGGACTAGGTTAAAGGCTCCCCATCATGGCTGAGCATCAGAAACTTGAAAAAAAAAAAAAAAAAAAACACAGATTCCTGGACCCCATCCCAGAACTGTGGGGTGAGGCCCAGGAGGGTGTATTTTTTTAAAACTGTCTCAGCTGCCCGGCAGGTGGGTTAGAAACAATGCACTGAACCTCTGTATCTGATGCTGGAATTCTATTATTCTAATCCATGGTTTTACCTAGCTGGCAGGTAAAGGAGAGAGAGATTGAAAAAGAGAGCAATTTACTGGAACTCGTTACAGGGCAGGCTCTGTGCTAAATGCTTTCTTTATCTCATCTCACTGCCTTTTCACAACAACCCCCTGAGGTCTGAAGCAATGTCTTCCATCCCATTTCCCAGGGAAAGAAACTAAGGTTTGGGATGTTTGAGTATGGCCAGCCACTGAGACGATCTTTCTGGCTCCAAATCACATGCTAGTTCAACTATACCACACTGCCCTCCTCTGACCCATTCAGTAAATAGTTCTCAAGTGCGCCTGATGAGCCAGGCATTACACTAGGTGGAGGGGATTCAGCCATGATTAAGACACAGTCCCCAGCCTCGAGAATCTTTGGAATGTAGTGAGGAAAGCAGAAAAGTAAGCAATTATATTACAGTGAGAACTAGGGGGTCACACAGGAGGGACACCCAATCTAGCCTTGTGTTACCAGGGAAGGCTTCCCTGGAGGAGAGAACATCAAAGCCAAGACCCTAAGGTGACAAGGGAAAAGGGACCCCAGGCTGAGGGTGCAACATCTACAGGCCCAGAGGCCAGAGAGAGCCTAGCACGTGTGAGGAAACATGAGAAATTCAGGGTGGCTGAAGCATGGGAAGCAAGACAGGGGGCTGGCAAGATGGGCAGGACAGAGCCCCCACGCACTTGTGCGCCGCACTAAGACTTTGTCATTTATCCTAAGAGAAACAGGAAGAGTTGAGTCTTGATGCAAAAGAGTGACTCTTCAGAATCATATTTTACGAGGATCAGATTGGCTGTGGTGTGGAAATGGATTGGCAGGGTAGGACCCACTGGACACAGGGAGACCACAGGGAAGGCTGTGGCAGCTAATTTCAGCTAAGAGGTGATGGTCACCCACACAAAAATGGTGGCAGGGAAGATGCTGTGAAGCAGAGATGATGTATCTCCCCTCCCCTCCCTCCCTCCCTTCCCCCCTCCCTTCCTTCCTTCCCTCTCCCCACTCCCTCGCTCCTTCTTTCTCACAGTAAATAATACTATAGAGCCCTTGCTATCTACTGGCCACCTCTGCTAGATCCAGCCATTCAAAGAATGGCAAAAAAAAAACTATAGTCCCTGCTGACATGGAGTTTCGTCTCGGCTAGGCAGTAGATGTTTATGGAAAGTACTTTCAAAAGTGTTAAATAAGGGGCACCTGGGTGGCTCAGTCATTAAGCGCCTGCTTTGGCTCAGGTCATGGTCCTGGGGTCCTGAGATCGAGCCCCACATCGGGCTCCCTGCTCCGTGGGAAGCCTGCTTCTCCCTCTCCCACTTCCCCTGCTTGTGTTCCCTCTCTCTCTATGTCTCTGTCAAATAAATAAATAAAATATTTTTTTAAAAAGTGTTAAATAATATTAAAAAAGCACACTGGTTGGTTAGGTTATCAATAACACAGGTGGTAAAGGACGTTAGGGGGCCAGCTTCTCCCTCCTCCATCATCAATTTTGAAAGAATCATTCAGTGTATGAGCCCCATAAAATAAATCTGCAAAGTTATATCCTAGTAAAGCAAGTACTCCTCAGAACTGCATTCCTAATATTCATACATGAGAAAGTAAATCAGACTGCCTGCTTTCGGTGTATTTCATTCATAGAAAGTAAGAAGAATTTACCTACATTTTAATTCGTCAGTCCTCAAACAAAAATAACTGGCTGACTAAAAAAGAAATGGGGATGGGATATTAAATTAATAAACTAGAAGAATTACAAAAGCCTGACTAAAGGTGGCCTCATGCTAAATGAAATGAAAACTCTTTGCTGCACTTGGGAGAGTTGCTAGGTGCTTTGGGAATGAGTTTGGATTTACCCAAAAACTGACTGCAGATAAGCAACAAGAGAATCATGACCCGGAGGGAAGGCAGCAGGTGTCTGAAGGGTCTTCTTGCTCCGAGCCCTGCAAAAGGTGGGGAGGGGGCTCCCGGAGCTCTGACCTTCGGCTTCCACGCCAGAAAAACTCCCTTCAGTCTCAGTCCCAGGTCACCAGTGAGGCCAGGACATTCTTACCAGAGTCCTCGTTGTATAAGTCCTGGCACAACATTCTTTTCATTCCTTTACTTGATCCCAGAGTAAGAATCACCCTCGATTAAACAGCTGTGCCCGTGAATGGCACATTATGCTGCTTCTCTTTAGAGCTGATTTTTACTTTTTGTGACCTCTCAGATGACTCCTCTGATCTTTACCATTCCAGCATCTCAATGGTCAGCAAGGAGATAAAGTGCATCAGAAAATGAACTGCTCCTACTCCTTTCCACTTGAAACACGGCTCTTACAATACTAGCTCAGGTGACTACCACCGCTCACTGACGGTGATCTTTCATGAGTGTGTCATATACCTTTTCCTGGTCCACCAGCAAAGGGGAGCATATCCATGGGCTGGGAGTATGGAGTCAAAATCCACTTTCCCAAAAATGTTACAGAAAGAAAGAAATCAGATCCCATATGGTTGAATAATCCTAACTTTTACATTTGGCAAATTAGAGAAAAACGAACGAGGTAGAGGCATACATCCCCTGGGTACTTTGAGCCAACCTCCAAACAGAGTCAGCTTATACAAAGTTTATCAGATTCCTACAAGTAGAGTTTGAAAGTCCCCTTCCCCCCTTTATAAATTGTACAACGAGGAAAGAAGAGAAGCTATCAAATGGTGGCGGGGGGGCTTTTGGCGCCATTATTGGGTTACGGTTTTATGGTGATCTTGGATAGTACTGACAGACTCTAAAAAAATTGCTTTCCTCAGACTTTCTAAATGTATACTTTACTCTGGATCCTCAAAGAGATATTTAACATTTGTTAAGCATTCTGGATTATTTCCTCTCCGGCTCCACAGAAGGCCATCAAAACCAAGGTGTGACCCAAACCCATCTTCAGGTGCCCTAGTGGCAAATGCTCAGTGCCGATGACCACCCCCACGCCTGCCAGCAGTGCCAGGACCAAAAGGAGGTCAGAGAGAAAGCTGGTGGCTTCCCCTTAGTTCTTGGCAAAACTCATCCTATCAACCCTACCTCCCCTTCCCCTTGCCCCCCAGGAAAAGAGTGCAAGGAAAACAAAACTTCAGGAAAGAGCTGTTAGCTCCTTCAACTTTCAGTACTCACACACCAGCTCCGTTTCCCAGGGAGAGGTAAGTGGGCAAAGCTAAGCCATGCCACACACCAGATGTCTAGTTTTTCAGAACAGCTTTCATTGTAATGCTTTCCATTGGGTTCTAATGTAACCTTGGAGAAGAATAACCCAAAACCCCATGTAATGGGGATGACCCACTTTCTCCAGGCTGTTCGTCTCCCTCTCTCTGAATGTAATGTAATTCATCGATTAGGCTCTCTGAGAAATAGGCAGATAGAAAAAGGCAAAGTGGATACAACAGCCAATACTGTCAGAGGAAGCTCTTTGCTTTGTGTTGCTCAAGTGATTCGTGACTGTAATTCATTTCTGTGCCTACGGTTCACATGCTCATAGCTCTTCAGCGATGAAAAGGCAAGATGTTCTGAGCAGTTTCTTTGGATTAACCAAATCCTGGTGCTGTTTATGGACCTTGGGATACAAGACCCTGCCTTCACAACAACTCTTACTTAGTCATGTCAATGGACACCAATAACAGAATAAAGATGAAATCTAGAGAAAACCAAAGAAAACAAGTTTTAGTTGGCATCATGCTTTCAACCTGCTAAATCATTCACCAGAGTAAACCTGGCTTGAAAACACCTTGACTCCCAACTGCTCTCAAGTGGGAAAGCAAATGAAGAGAGAAATGATGGAATGACTAGTGGCTATAGAGCTGGGAAAAGGCATGACAAATATGCAGTCAGAACTGCCGCTTCTATTGCTGGGCCTCTGCAGACATCACTAATCAAGCATGACTCTTTCCTAAGTCACAGATACAACCTCAGAAGCTTTCTCAACACATCTCAATTCATCAGTTGTCTACAAAGATAAACAGTTGATGGTCATTTATTTAACTATTTTTTTCCTCTAGAACTGAATAGTTTATGGAAATCACTACTAAAAGCTTTCATCAAGGGTTAAGTGCTAAAATGACTGCTTCTGATTTCTGTAAGACGGACAGATAAGTATGCTGCCTCTGCACATAGCACAGGGTTGCCTTATGAGTCAGGAGAATGAAGAATCAGGGCCTGAGTCTGGTCTCAGAGGGAGGGAGAACACGACCAAGGCTAGGTGAGGGCTGCGGGGAGCAAGGCTACTTTGGGGCCTCACTTGAAGGAACAGGGGCAAAGCACAGTCTGCTCGGAAACCGTGGGAACCGACACCTGCCACCTAAAAGACTTCTCTTAGTAACAAAAACCACCTTGAGTTAAAGTTTCCCTTTTAGGCTGAAATCACCCGAGTTAGAAGATTATCATCAGTTACATCTTACAGAGAATTGGTTTATTTAATCGTTTGTCGTTATTTTTTTTTTCTTGACTCCTAAATAGAGATCAGCAGCAAGGGGAAGGATTGGTGTTTTTCACTGGGCTCAGGGATGCAGAGCAATCATGAGGAGCATTTACTGAGTTCCTACTATATGCCAAGCACTTCTCATACATTATTTTGCTTCCTCCTCACCACTAACAGGGAGTTCTTATTCACATCATCCTCTTACAGATGAGGAAAATGAAGTTCAATAATGTTAAGTAACCTGACCAACATTATAAAGCTAGTGAGGGACTGGGATTGGATCCAAATCAAGATCTGTCTGATTCCAAATCTTGTGCCCCTCCCATTCCACTGAGCTGGCTCCGCTGGGAAGGCATCAAAGACAGACTTGGCACACTCAGGAATTTTCCGTAAGGCAGATGCCTATCTTATTCTATAGGCTTCTTCCAGAGATTAGGAAGGAAGCAAATTCTCCTCTTGCAAGGGAGACCTTTAGAGGGAAGGATCACCCCACCTGTTGGAACTTATTCCCTTAGAGAGATTAGGGGGCCAGAGGCTATGAACTGGAATGGCAAATGTCAGCTTCCTTTGACTCAGATTTCATTCCTCCCTTATGGAGAGATGCAGCTTCAAAGGAGGTCAGAAACAGAAGCTGAGCATGGCCTCAGCTCCACACAGAGGAAAGTGAAAGGTTAGAGGGACAAATGTCCTCCTATGGCTTTTGATGAAGTTTGATGGAGTAGAAAGCGTCCACGGCAAAATCTGCTCTGGTCAGTGTTGTAGCCTCTAAGCTCCTCCTGCCCTGCTTCATCAGTAGGGTTCGCCTAGGGACTACAGACACCCTCTCATGTAATGTAGACTCCATGTTGCACCTGTGTGCCAAGAGAGGGTAATGGACCAGATGGACCCCATACCCATTCTCTAAGCACATGCCTCCCACTCTGATGCCATGAAGCCAGGCTGCAGGTCACTCTCTACTCACCACTCAGTCCTGCACTATTCACCCTCAATATTGAAGGACCATGGGGCCTACACCTTTGAGCAGGTCCAGGGAGGAGCAATGTCAGCAGCACTTGTGGAAGAGGCAGGCAAGGCAGAAGTGTGATATGCAGAGCTGAACATATCACAGGTGTGAGTGATAACACAGGGGATAACTTGGGGGAGTGGGAAGCATGGACAGAAGGCAACCAACACACATTGTGTGACTCCTACATATCTCAAATAAGTTAACCAAGGAGCCAGGATTTAACCAGTCCTGTTTAAATTCTTCCTCCAAAGTACTTGTAACAGAATACATGAGTGAATTATTCCCCTGGATGTCTGACTCAAAAATAATTTTTTAACTTAAAATTCCTATAAATTTTACAGTTTATGCCTTAAGAGATCCATGTTTGCTTCAATGTAAGAATAATGTTCTTTAGTTGACTGTTGAAAAAAAATTAACCATCTGGGAAGACACGTAGTGTTGATCCTGTGAATTACGCAGACCCTGCCATACTTCTGGTGCACCATCTTGAAGGGCACAAGTATTTTGAACCAAGTCAGGGTCATACAGTCCTGCTGCCCCATCCCACCACGATGGGGTTTTTTTTTTGCCAACTTTGGAGGTTCTAAGTGTTCACTACAAAAGGCAGGTTGTAATCCATAGCTCAGATAAGAAGAAGAGTGAAAGACAGCAAGCAGGAGAGGACACAGCACAAGGAAGCCCCATGAAAGTTCAATAGATCGAGACCAAAAGAACCAAAGGAACATAAGCAACTGGGGACCCAATCCCTTTGTCCTCTTCCCCAGTTTTGTGACCAACACTCTAGTGACGAAGGATTAGTAATCAAAGGTAAACTCAGGCACAGGAATTTACTTTGTCGAATCTCTCTCGTACACACCCCCACACACACCCTGCCACCACTACTTTAGGGGAAGAAGGGGAGCTACAGCAGGCATACAGATTCTGAGAGTGAGGAACTGGAGCAAGGAGGTGCTGGTGATAGTGGATACAGAAGATGCCAGACATCAGGCACTACTAGGGTCAAGACTTTGAAACCAGATAGATAGTGATCCAGTGAGAACACACCGACCTGAGATAGCAAGGTCGTCTGGCCTCTGAGGCTGG
This sequence comes from Callorhinus ursinus, assembly GCF_003265705.2. Classification (NCBI taxonomy): domain Eukaryota; kingdom Metazoa; phylum Chordata; class Mammalia; order Carnivora; family Otariidae; genus Callorhinus; species Callorhinus ursinus. The sequence continues at coordinate 36,195,556 of NW_027397064.1, read as the reverse complement.
TTTCTATATGCCAGTAGGTATGTGAGTTTAGATAATGCATAGTTCTCAAAGAAATTGTTTTCACCATACAGTCTCAAATCAAGAACCCAAAATAAGTATTTCGTGCACCAAACATTTGAATCTCTATAGATTAATGACTCTCCGGTCAGTCCATTGTTGCCTGGGCAATGGCAAATTCTCAGGAAACTACCAAGACCATAGTTTCCAGAAGGGCAAGGTATTGAGTCTACAGGGTCACCACTGTGTCTAACTCCTAGCACACAGTAGGTCCTCAGTAACTCTACACTCATGAAATGGAGAGAAGGGAACATTACAGTATCATTATAGGATAGTTCCGAAACAACACATTCATTCGCCCTGCCTCTTCCACTCCACTTTCATGATGTGTGTTAGCCAGTAAGGTCACTGGGTCTCACCGAAGAACTTCTACGTGGGTAAAAATTCTGCATCACAGCAACTGCTGTGGTGTCACATAACACATGCTTTCACTCAAAGAATCCAACGACACCCGCTATGGGGGAGGGAGGCAAGGACACACACACATGCATGCACGCCAGCCATCCCGCTCAGTGAGCTCACACCCTAGAGTGAGAGAGAGAAACGAGAAGGAAACACAATGCCAGGGCTCCCTCGGTCTCACTGCAGCGAGCTTCTTGCAGTGTGAACATCTCACAGAGCTGAGTGGGATTCTAGTGTTTAAAAAAAAACATATTTTTCATACAGTTTAGCCCCTAAACACAAGCCAACTGCTTATCTGGGGCTCAGAGAAACAGCAATCCATTCCAAAGGGATTCTTAAGGACAATTTTGACTCTACATGACTTCTGCCTCATATACAGACTTAAAAATAGTCACTCAGTAAGCTGTACCCCGTCAAATGCAGTCTGGTACAGCACTCCAAACAAGATCAGGTTGAATGAGGAGTGCCTTCCAAAGGAAAAAACTGGACATCTGCTTACACAAGTGATTTATAAAACAAGTGTCTATAATATAGACAATATTATTTTTGGCACTGTATCTTCCATCCAGCTTTCTGGTTTTTCTAAGATGAACCCAAATAATATCTGCATGGTAATTATTCCACAGAAAGCCTGCTTGACGTTTTTCTGCATTTCTTCTCATTGACTTCAACATGTGTTATTTCAAGACCTCTATTAAATATATTAAACACATTTAACCTTAGCTAGAATAAATCCAGCTAATTAAATGATATAAAGAACAGCTCATTAGCAGAGCACTGGTAAATACTTCTCTATTCCAGCTAAGCAAGGCTTATTATACACTCGAGTACTGCGCAGTCTCATCACGCCTCAATTCTCAGCCTTATATGCTAAGCCTAAGCATAAAGCTGTTATTGAGCAAATAATGGCAATGGACCTGCACATTGCCAAGCTCTTGGTGACTGATTCATACAATCTTTAAAGGGCCAATTTAAACCAACTGCAAGTTTTCACAAACAAGACAGTTCTAATACTTTTAATGATCTGGTTTACTAGACTTTTTGAATAAACAAGTTTAGAACCTCATTCCTTGTTAGAAAGATACGTATCTCAACCACAGTTACCTTAAGCGATCAAGCATTTGTATCCTCAGGAGTAGAGAATTTTTCTAGAATATAGTTTAGGTTTCTTTATTGCTATGTGCATTTTAGGATCACTTTAAGGCAATCAAGTCACTTTAAAGGACAAAGAATTAAAAAATAGGATGGAGTCTGCAGCTGAAGGTGGCAGTCAAATGAATTATACCTGTACTCACCTTCTTTATCCCTGTAACTATTGTGGGAAATTACCCTAAGGAAACAATCAGGGATGTGCACAAAGATTCATGTTTAAGATGTTTATCAGGGTGTTGTTTAGTATAGAAAATAATTGGAAACTTCTTAATTATCTAATCTTAGGGATGTAATGAAATAAAATAGAGCTCATCCATATGGTAGAATACTATGCAGCTGTTTAAAAATGATATTTCAAAGGTTTTTAAGGACTTGGAAATTTATTTGTTTGCAAAAGAGTGGGAAAACAAGTGAACAAAAGCATATCCAAGATAGCCAACCCTGACACACAGACAGACATGCACACATGCAAAAATAATTTGGTTGCATAAAGAAAAATATACAAGAATAACAAGTCTGTATTTTGAAGTACATATACACATACATAAATAAGCAAGCATCAAGAGAAAAGTGTGAGGAAAAATATCAACAAGTCAGTAGTATTCATCTCTTAGTGATTACATAACAGGTGAGTTATTTTCTCCTTTTTTTAGTTTTTCATGCATACATTCCAAATTTTACAGCTAATATTGATCTCTGATATAGTTGGGAGAGAAAAAAACACAATAAAAACTAAATGTGAAAACAGATATCTAAATGAAATTGCATTTTTTAAAGGTTTATTTATTTGAAAGAGAGTGAGCAAGCATGAGCGGGGGTGGGGGGGGAGGAGGGGGAGAGGAAGAAGCAGACTTCCCACTGAGCTGGAAGCCCCATGCAGGCCTTGATCCAGGACTCTGAGATCATGACCTGAGCCAAAAGCAAGAGTCGGACACCTAACCAACTAAGCCACGAAACTGCATTTTTAATAGAATCTTTAAAGAAGAACGAGAACACAGAAGCCAGATGATATCAATGGCTACAGCAGAAGCAAAGCCTCAGACCAACAGTCACAAATGCTCCTTCCTGGATGGACGCTCAAGGTTAGGCCAAACTAGGACTCAGGGACTAAAAGAACCGACAGCTGTGTTTAAAAAGCAAATTTATAGTTCATTTTAAGTTTCTCATCAGAATTTTCCATGTTGGGTTGATATAGTAAATCTAAGCAAAATGTGCTAGTATATTTTACTCTGTTTGCTGAAAAATACTAAGAAGTAAATAGCCAGCCCCAATTTTTCACCTGAAGCTCTTTCTTGCTTCTGGTAGAAAAAAGGCTATTTTGTGTGGCATTGGCTGGGATACAGAAACCCAAGGTTCTGGCAGCTTAAGCTTCTCTCAATGCAGGGGGTTAGTCAGCACTGGCTAGTCAGTTTAACACTCAAAATGGGAAAGTATGAAGCAAGAAATCCATAGCTTCCCATTCAACCCATCCCTAAAACCATGAATTAGAGAAACATCTCCCAATTTTTGATGGCTTCAATTAACTGAAACAAACATCTCTGTGTATTGTTAGTAAGGAAGATGCGCATTCGCATTCATGGTCGACCAGCTATCTGGAAAAAAAAAATATCTGGTACTTTAAAAGATGCATGTTTTAAGCCTGTCACTAAGTAGCCATTTAATTAAAGTAAATGTCTCAACATAAATCCTACTGGCACAGGGGCATGCAGTTTTTGAAATCAACCTGCAATTAAGTCTTTGGACCTAATTATGTAGCAACAAACAGAGATCCTAAGAGCCCTAAGATATCGAAGGTCTTTAAAAGGCTTAAACTTCTGTGTCAGAATTTAGGACGCCACTTCCTCCACATTTTGTATTCAACTTCACAACCCTGATTAACAGCAGCATCTGCCCGTTCTCTCCCAAGCAGCTGCGGTATCAAAGAGAGAACACAAAAATCACACGGACCTGGATTCAAGGATTTGCTCTGCCCTCCACCGGCTCTGAACCTTCACCCCTTGGGACCCGCCCCCTCATCTGTAAAGTGGGAAGGAAATCACCTGCCTCTTCCGGCTACTGTGAAGATTCAAGACAGCATCTCATGTTAAGGTAAGGAGTACAAAACTGTCATTTAAAACACAGTACGTCTGGTACGGTTTTCAAAAATTTTTGTCCCGATACATAAGTAATACACAAGAATGGTACTTTTATTCAACCAAGGAAATGAGTGGATATTCTACCCTAAAAGTCTCTCACTCAGGAAGAACAGCAATATTTACTCCCATGGCTCATCCTATCAGTGATCCAACAGATTTCTTTGGAGTACCTGTGAACTAATCCATGCACTCCAAAGGATCAATGTTGCTGCAGGAAAAATCTTGACTTTTTGGTCTGTCCTCCCTCCCTCCATTTTAGGAACTGACCTCCTAAATCCTTGTGATTCAGATGAAACTATTCATTAGAAAATTTTCTGCAGCTGTTCTCACCACCAGGGCAGGCACATGACCCAGGCTGACCAGTCAGAGTTCTTTTTTAGGAATTGATTTTGTTCTTGGGAGGGGAGCAAGGGTGACCTCTCTCCAAGACACTGAATAAAGGTGCACTTTAGCATCTTCCTCTTCCTATCCTATGACTGGGAAAGAGTAGACTTTCCATTCCGCACTAACATCATCCCATACATAAGTACCTTTTCTTTTTTTCCAGCAGGAAAACACTTCTGCCCTCACAAGCACCAACTTCCAGGAAACACTATCTTTACTGCCCTGAAACGGCATGAAACCCAAGGCAGCCAATGGCCGGCTTCTAAGCAAGCACACTAATAGGAAAACAAACAACCAAAATCACTCCTTTGGCCAAAAAAAAAAAAACGGTTCAACCACCATCACAAATAAGAAGGCAGAGCTGGCTGATGTATAAAATCACCAGCCCATAAAAGGAGCAAGAAGATGAAGAAGGAGTTTTAACTATTTTCTCATCACTGTTTGCCAAGTAAGCCTGGTGTGGTGCTGACGAACAGAGATAATTTTATTTAGTTTTCACTTTTTTCATGACCCAATTATCTTCCACATTCCTAGGTTACCTACATAATCACGATTACCTCCTGCTTCCTGACTGGTTCGTGTGTTTTTCAGTCAGTCAAAGCCCATAAAGAAACAAAGAAAATCCAGGGTGTCAGATATGATGACAACACCATGAGGGCTTTATTCAAAGGCTCTAAAACCACCCAGAGAATCAGATTTGCACTGAGGCTGGAATGCTCCCAAAATGGATTTCGGTGGGGGAACATTTGAGTGTTCCTTAACATAGAAAATGTTGGTGTCATCATAGCCCATCAAAATTCAAGTGACTCAACCAGAGAAAGACTAGTATGTGCTTGAATGACATAATAGACTCTCTTGGAGAGAGACAGCAAAAATAGCACACTGTACTCTGTATCTGAAAGACACTTGAAATTGTTGTGTAAAACAATTGAGAAATTAAGCAATGGGAAAATGGCTGGGTAACAAATCCAGAAGAGGCTATTTTCCATTTCTGAGCAAAGCAATAATGGTTCTGAATCACTCGTTTGCTCTTCCTCAAGGTGCACCCTTGAGATTTTTATCCTTTGAGGTAATAAAAGGACGACAGAGTTATTTAACAACTGTGGGATCTAGTTTTCCCATCTGTTAAATGAGTGGGTTGGATGGCATGTTTTTTATTGTTTTTTATTTTTATTTATTTTTTTTAGGTCCTCTCCAGATCTAAAAAGTCTGCAGTTCAGCTCAGAATACACAACTCCCACAGAATTTCCAGAAAAACATTTGTGTAATTGGCCCCAGAGGAAAAGATATGTAGCAATAAAGCCCTTCACTCTTGGATAAAAACGTTCCCTCTGCTTCCTACTGATGGCAATAGCATGAGGGCTTAGGTTATAAATAAGAAAATTCATAGGCAGCATTAAAACACTAGAATGAGATAGAAGGAAAGAGTAACTCTTGAGATCAGGACACCAGAACAGGATGGATTCTTGCTTGCTTGGGGTACTTTAGGAGAGGTCCTATAAAATGGCAGAGAGATGGGAAGACCATCCTATAAATGAAAAGATAAAAAGACATTCGAATAGAAGGAGTGGAAAATGTTTCCTGAGATGATCCTTCCCCAACACTCCTTCCACTTCAAATGCCCCAGAGCAGGACTCTCTGCCTTCTTCATGAGGTGCCACTACCCTCCTGTTTCCCTCTTCCTTCTCCAGCGATGTCTAAAAGACCAGGGGGACTCCCTGCTATTCCCAGCCGCCTTTGTTGAACTTAGCTATACCATTCACTCCCCTTTGCTTTGCACACATCATACAGGGCATTCGAGAACCAAAGTCAACTATTTACCTGGGTTTTCCCATCTTTATACCTTTGTTCAAGCTGATTACTTTGAGAACTCTTTTTTTTTTTTATTGCTCCCAAGCCAGTAACCACAGTTCAAGGGTCAGCTTCTCCATGAAGACACCGGTGACCCTCACCCACCATCCACTCCCCAACCCCCACATATCTCGGTCACATACTGAAGGAAAGGGATGATGAGGAGTAAATACTGAATCTCCAAGAGACACAGAAGAAAAGAGTTTCCTGAAGCCCCTTTAGAGATTTTTTATTTTATTTTATTTTATTTTATTTTATTTTATTTTATTTTATTTTATTTTATTTTATTTAAGAGAGAGAGAGAGCACAAGCGCATGGGGAGGGACAGAGGCAGAGGGAGAGGGAGAATCCCAGGCAGACTCTCCACTGAGCCCAGAGCCCAAGGTGGGGCTCCATCTCATGCCCTTGAGATCATGACGTGAGCCCAAATCAAGAGTCGGACCTTAACGGACTGAGCCCCCCCAGGTGTCCTCATCCTGAAGCTCCTTTAGGCTTCCCAGATTTGGGGGGGGGTGGCTAATAAACGCACTTTTTTTAAGTGTACAGTTCTGTAGCATTAAGTCCATCCACACTGTTGTGTGATCATCGCACAACATCCATCTCTAGAACATAATGTCACTTTTGCTTACACTAGTCTGAGTGGGATTTCCATCACTTGTATAAAATCCTGAGAAATAAATGTACAGTACAGATAAATAAAGAAATTCAAGAAGGATTGGAGGGCTATCTTAAAAACAATGAATACAGTAAAATTTTATGACACTATGAAAACAAATGGGACCTTGATTTGAGGTTCTTGAGGATAATGAAGCTCTGAGAAAACCAGATGATAATTAACCAAATGGACTGTGTAGTGTAAATCACCTGGAAAAGGATTCTTTGTTTTTATGTTTGTAATAGGAGAAAGTACTAATATACAAAAGAAGCTTGCATCTCATCTCCCAAGGGAAGAAGACATACTACAGAGGAAATTAAAATCAGGCCAGACAAATCTCCTAAGGCAGGGAGAAGCCCGAGAGCATACGGAAGGAAGTAACAAAAGAGAGTGAGAGCTTTAGCAGAAAAGATTCCCTTTATTTTAACAAGTTTTAGAAAGCTTCTCTTCATACTTCCCTTACATATACAAATAATTTATTCAAAGTGTAACAGAGGAATATATTCTAGGATCACCTTTTTTCATGTCGGAAAAGTCTACAATATAAATTACTTTGAAATCAATCTAGAAAAGTTACATAAGAATGAAAGTATACACGGGCGCCTGGGTGGCTCAGTCATTAAGCGTCTGCCTTGGGCTCAGGTCATGGTCCCAGGGTCCTGGGATCTGGCCCCACATCGGGCTCCCTGCTCCGCGGGAAGCCTGCTTCTCCCTCTCCCACTCCCCCTGCTTGTGTTGCCTCTCTCACTGTGTCTCTCTCTGTCAAATAAATAAATAAAATCTTTAAAAAAAAAAAAAGAACGAAAGTATACAATATTTCTAAATGTAGAAAAAAAGAAAGCCGTCACATGATCCTTTTTTTATAGGCCTTAATTCCCTCACATCATTCATTTCTTCTTTACCATATATTTAAATTTGAGTAATATATAGTCCCGTTTCCTCCAGGAATAAAATTTCCTGCCATTAACATGCCTAAAGATCTGATTATAAATCCTACAGTGTTAGGCTCCAACAAGGAATTAGATGAGGCACTATTATGTTCTTGGTATCATGTTTGTTAGCCTGGAAAATGGGTTCTCTATAACAATGGGTTTTTCTTATTTCTCTGTCTTTTTCTCCCCTCATCAAAGGATTGTCAGCGTGTATTTTGGGACAAGGAATATGCCCTAGAGAAAGAAGTGTGATGAAGAGTTGTCACGGGTGGACACTGGCCATTTGCTTGGTGGCCAGACTCAGTCACAAATACCCTTCTCTTTGGCCAGGAGGCTCCACAGCTGGAAGATGGATGCTTCAATTAATTGCTGTGTCCGGCTGATACTTCAGGAGAAAAAGAAAGGGACTGCAAGCACGGCTCCCAGCTCAAGTATTCAGTTTGCCCCCAGCAACCAGTCTCCGAGAATCCTGCCTCCGAAATCTACCTGCTGATATAAAGCAGTGTTAAAACCTCTGAGACCTGTCACAGCCTTTATTAAATGGACATTCAGGAGCCCACTTTATTCTGACTCACAGGTAGGCATACAATTGATCGTTTGCTTTTGAGATACATGATGTGAAAGTTATTTTTACAACAACAACAACAACACTGGGAGAACTTACCTTTCTCCTAAATTTACATACTTTGAATTACCCTAAAACATAACTGCTAGGCAAGGAAAGCTTTTTAAGGTCATCGTTTGGTTATTCTTTGACTAGCAGGCCTGACCTCAAAATCCTGCTTTAGCCTTGACTACAGAGGAAAGTCATTCCTGAGGAGGAAAGCATAACTGAGATCTCCTCAACTCTCGTCCCTTCACATCCCTAGGGATATGAAGCAGAGTGGAAAGGGCTCGGGACACATACGTTTATCTTCACCTCCCTCAGTGACTTCTTTCACTCACTTTGAAAGTCGTTAGCAAAAGGGCAACAGAATATAGTATGTCTCTCTTCACTGGAGGTAACCGGGAAAAGTCGTAGAGTTAGAGGTGGAAACACAGGGGAAACGTTAAGTTAACTCAGCCAAGGGTAAGGACAAGAAGGCCAGCTGGGCTCGGGGAGACAGCCAGCGGAGTGGGGAGCTCTCCGAGTGAAGGGCATGTCCTGGCTCTACCACCTTGTGGGTCAGGCTACTTGCCATGTACCGGAATCTCACTTTTGCTATCTGTAAAATGAGAACACTGCCACCTAATATCTACTACCTCTTCCCATACTAAAATTCCAGTGTTTTAAAATACTTCCCGGACTCAATCCTTTTTTACGGTTCGGCTCTAGCTAAGAACAGCACCTAGAAGAAGACAGGGTAAATAAAGTTTTCTAGAATGTGAGACTGGTCTTGTAAGGCAGACAACGTTGGGCCGTCAATCCTAGCACTGTGCGCTGTAGTTGCCTACCAGAATCTGCTTGGCACTTTTTATTTCTCTCGATTCCCAGAAAGCCCTGATAGCAGACGCAGGAAGAAGAGGAAGATGGTAGGAAAGGAGCCTCCTGAGCGTCTGCCACAGCTGAAAGCTCTAAAGCGGGAGACAAAACAAACACCCCACCAAGAATGGTGAGTACTAAATATTTGCTTTAGGATCAGGAACCTTCATGAAGATTAAGTAGGTACGCAGGAATGCTCCCACACTGCTTCCGGGAGCATAGACTGTTACAACCTTCTGGAGAGTAATTTGGAGACACGTTGAAAATATGTACACCCCACAACCCAGTAATTCCGCTCCTGGGTTTACACCCTTGCGAAGCCCTTGCGTCAGGATATAAGAAAACAAGTGCAAGAGGGTTCGTTGCAACATGTCTGTGGTGAAAAACACAGGCAAACTGGAAAGAAACCTAACTGAAATGGAGAAATAAATTGAGGTATTTTTCACATAATGTAATACCACAGGGGTATGAAAATGAATTAACTACAATTACATGCACCAACCATAAATAAATCCCCAAAACATAATGTTGAATGGGAAAGGCAAGTTCCAGGAGGAACTTTATACACTATGATTCCATTTATACAAGCCTTTAAAACACTACATTGTTTGTAGTTATAAACACACCCAGTAAATACCTAAAAACACGTATGGGATTGATAATTACCAGTCTCAGGACAGTGGTTTACTGTGGAGCAGAAGGATGAGTAATAGGTCTGGGGCTTTCCTTATATCTGAAATGTGTGGTTTCTTCAACTGGGTGGTAGGTACATGAGCATCTCTAATATACTTGTCTGAACTGTTTCATGCTTCAAATATTTCACAGTTTAATAATAGAAAAGAAAGCAACTGTCTTGAGACGCTGTTGTAATTTTGTCAAAGTAACAAGAGCAAAATGAATCAGGAATAAGGGAAGGAAAGCTGATGGAGTAATATGACATGCTTGCTTGGCTTAAGGAAACCTGTTGCAAGCAGACACAAAGATGCACAGCACGAGATGGGAGGGATGATGCCCCTTTTTAACTGTAACTTATTTTAGTTTTTAAATGGCAAAAAAAAAAATTTTTAAAGAAAAAAGTCTGACAAATGAATACATGATTCTACCAATGTATGAGCAAGCCCCCGGCAGTGGGAGCTGCATATGTAAGAGAATGCATTTAGGAAAAGAATTTTCTATCTGTATCTATAAAATGTTAGCTTCTAAGGTGTTGATTACAACTAGAGAAGGATCTTAGTCACTTCAACTGTTCCCTGAAGTCATTCTGCATTCTAGAAGGCAAATCAAGTCCGAGGCCTCATCCAGCAGGGTACAAGAGACACCACCACCATGATCATTGCTCTGATGGAAGTGGCACCCCATGGTTTAGTTCTTGACCATAGTTTGAAGATCCTCAGAAAGAAAAATAATTAAATAATTGAAAAATAAAGAAGAGCCAGCAGGGAAATCCATTTTAACAAACGGTAGCCACACTTGGCACTTTCCCGCCTGTAAACATAATAATGTTAATCTAACACAGCATATAAAATTGCATAATCTCTCGGGTATCATTGTTAAACCGATAGGTCTGAATAAGGAGTATAAGGAGATGGCATTAAGATATGTTCTTCAAAAACCTAATATGGTTGTTTTCAGTATCCATAGCAAACTAATTTACTTAGCAAGAGTAGTATAACTTTCTACAGATAAACTCCCAAACATTCAAGCAGCACAGAGAAATGACTTATGTTGGGCGCCTGGGTGGCTCAGTCAGTTAAGTGTCTGCCTTTGGCTCAGGTCATGATCCCAGGAGTCTGGGATGGAGCCCCACATCAGGCTCCCTGCTCAGTGGGGAGTCTGTTTCTCCCTCTCCCTTTGCCCCTCCCCCCAAATTGTACACTCTCTCTTGCTCTCTCTCTCTATCTCAAATAAATAAATAAAATCTTAAAAAAAAAATGCCTAATGAGCTGGGCTTTGGAAGTCAGGCTGAGTTCAAATCCAAGCTCTCCTGCATATTATTAACCATGACCCTAGGCAAACAAATTACTTAGTATCTTTGCTCATCTGTAAAGTGAGTACCATAATAATATCTACCTTATAATGGTTGTTGTTGGATTAAAAGTTAGAACAGGAACTGGCCTATAATAAGTGGTCAAAAATATTAGTTCTTATACTCTAGCCCTCATTTTAGAAATAAAAAAAATAAAGTTCTCTGCTAAAAGTAAGTATCTAAGGAAGAGTCTTTTGTGTCCTTTTTTTCACATTTCTAAGGCTTACTGGATTACCTAGGTGATGAATTTGGGTCATTTTTGTTTTCTTCACCATGCTTTTCTGTAGCATGCACCAATACTTTTTTAAAGCCTCATAGAATTTTTAAATACAAACTCCATTTTCTTTCCCTCTCAGGAAGAAGAGTTGAGGACTAATAATAAGTAAAAACACTGTTTCAAAAGCACCTCTCATCTAATTAGACCCACTTGCTTGTACCCGGGGCAGCATGAGTTCATTTACTGTCCACTCTCCTGGTACAAGATTGTTATAAAGCACAGGCTCTCAATTCAAAATAAATGTGAAGTTTATCATGGAAATGGATGGTGGCTTCCTGTACGGAAGAAACAGCAGTTCAGAATCTTGGCGAGATTCTTCAGACACAAAAGAGGATTACACAGTCAAAGCTTTTCATGTGTGTGGTGGGGAGGGCGGGAGGGAAGGGGGATGACCTTGAGCTTTGGATTTACTCTGACCTGCTTTTGTGTTGGATGATAACCGTCTCTGGAAATCTGACGAACCACAGACGTGAACAGGAAGTACTTGTGAGGAGAGCTTTGGGTATCAAATTTTATGCCACACATCTTAATTTTTCCTTTGATATCCAAGTGTAAACTATAAAATAGCTCAGTCCAATTCTTGTACGGTTAATAATCTGAAACTAAACACCTAAAAAGAACATTTGATTAATCTTATGTTTTCCAGGGCGTTACATTTAAAAACAAATCTGGTTTGGAAGAATTTGCTTCTCAAGGAAGGTCATTTGCTTTAGCAAGGGCTGCTTTGACTCAAAACCAGGCCTAATAATTTGGCCTTTATAAAAATATTATTTTCTCCCTTTGGACTTAAAAAGTAGTATATGGGCCAAAAAAAAAAAAAAAAAAAGAAGAAGAAAGAAAAGTAGTATGGGTTAGAAATTACTCTGCTTACCTTAAACATAGTTTGCAACCCAAACATTCTCTTCTAGGACAATGAACGAATTTTTCTAGCACAAACTTCTGAAGAAAAAAAACCTTCAGTTATCCAAAAACCAACAATTCCTCCTTCCCGGCTATATTAAACTCTGTGACTTTCTCCCCTCTTCAATGTCTCATAGAAGCAACCTTCTACAGCTTCCCCTGGAGGATTATCTGACACATCAATAACATCAGTTCAATAACTCTTCAATAACTTCTCTATGTATTCCAAGACAAAAATGATCAGTGTTCTTCATTACAGTAAACCCATTTGTAAGCTATTGTGTAGTTTATAAATCCTTTGGTAGGAGACCAGCTAGATATATTTTGAAAGAGACTGTTAAGAGCTAGAGGGGATTTTAGAGTCAATCTAAACAGGATGTACATTTGAATCCCCTGGAGAGCCTTTAAAAATACTGATGTCAGGTGCACCCTACGCCAATTAAATCAGAATCTCTATGGATGGTGCCCAGGCACCTATATTTTTTAGAAGGTCCCCTTGGTGATTCCGATAAACAGTGAGGGTAAGAGACCACAGATCTTTCTACAGGTAAGGAAGCAGAGGCCCAGAGCTGTTAAGGGACATTCCTAAAGTCACAGAGGTAATTAATGTCACATATGGCTGGGCCTAGAACCCATGTCTTCAGATTCTTTCTTCTCTATTATATTATCTTCTCTCACAACTCCACTGCTCATACAGAAATTAGATCTCAGCATCTGAGTCTAAAAGGGACCACGGTTTGGACCTACCAGAGACCAGCCATATGACCATCAGTCATTCTGCGGCCTTTCTGCCCAGCAGTGGGCCACTGTGGTGACAACCACATCATCCTGAGAGATGGGAAACACCCTTCCTCGCCATCTTCACCAAAAAAGCAGCATCTAATTCTCCATCTTGTATTAATGGTTGTCTTTATTGCTTCTGCCAACCCCTGTCCTCTGAGATTTCTCTTTAAAAGGAAAAATAACTTCTTCTAAAAAACCTCATTCGGTGATAAATTGAAGTTCTAGCATAGGGACGAACTAAAAGCTTTCACATAAAGAAATGGCTTTGGGGCAACCTCTTTAAAAAGGAATCATTTGCAGACAGGTGGTCTGAAGCTTTGCTTTCAGGGAGAGCTGAACATGGGACTGCAGAAACAGTGCAGGGGCTGGAAAGGAGCCAAGCTCCTCAAATACCGGGTGTCCAACTGCATCCCTGGCCCCCTTCCAAGATTCTGCAAAGGGCAAGCACAATTAGCCCACGTGGGGTTTAGCGAACACCTCCTGATACACACAACTGAAGGTCTGAAAACTCCTGGTGGGCCGTGTCCTCTGCTTGTCCTGCCCGATCCCATGTGTGTGTCTGCTAAACTATTAAAAACAACCAATAAATTGTTTTTGTTCTAATAAAAAGCAATCCTCTTGGGGCAGGAAGAAAAAGATGGCTGACCTGTGAGAAAGAGGTGTCAGAACCAAGAAGAGTTGAAAAAGAACTAGACCAGGGGCCAGAAGACCTCAGGGGCCACTAACTGGCACATATGTTGAGGCAAGTCTATTTCTCAGGGTTCCATTTTCCTCATAGGCAAAGCTGAGATAACACCTGTCCTGACTGCCCCATGGGCTGGTTATGAAGACCAAATAAAGAGATAATTAAATAGAGATAAATTTATATAAAAACATCCTTTAAAAAAATGTACATGGGGACACCTGGGTGGCTCAGTTGATTGAGCCTCTAGTTCTTGATTTTGGCTCAGGTCACGATCTCAGGGTCGTGAGATCCAGCCCTGACTGGGACTCTGTGCTGGGCCCAGAGCCTGCTTAAGATTCTCTTTCCCTCTCCCTCTGCCCCTCCCCCACTGTTCACGCACTCTCTCAAAAAAAAAAAAGATACATAAATGTAGGTATTACTAGGAAGAAAAAAGAAATGAAAAGAAATTTATTATCACCACATGAAAACTCAAGACTTTCAGGAGTACTGTATTCCTAAAAAGATTTGACCATAGAACAATTCAACAATATAATGTCATGATGAACAACCGTGCCTGTGGAGTTACACAGACTCGGAGTCAAATCTTAGCTCTGTCAAGTAACTTCTCTGAGCCTCTGTGTTCTCATCTACACAGTGGGGATCACAGTGGCAAGTCCTCTTAGAGGTCTGAAGAGGTTGACTGAGATAATCGTGTCAAGAGAGATGCCTGGGTGGCTCAGTCGGTTAAGCATCTGCCTTTGGCTCTGGTCATGATCCCAGGGTCCTGAGATCGAGTCCCACCTCAGGTTCTTTGCTCAGCAGGGAGCCTGCTGCTCTCCCTGCTTATACGCGCACTCTCTTGCTCTCTCTCACTCTGACAAATAAGTAAATAAATTCTTTAAAAAAAAAATAATCGTGTAAAGAGATGGTAAGTGCTTCACAAATGGTAACTGTTAGTTACCACTGTCAAGTAATTATTGTTATTGTCACTGCTTCCCCTACCTCTCAGGGTTGTGGTGAATTGTAGGGATCAAATGTGTCAAGTAGGAAGCTGTCCATAGAGGGTCATCATTACTCTACTTGAGTCCCAGCTCTCCCTCTTGACACAACCAGAGGTATTGCTAAGAACCACATTTTCCCTTTCTCACCAAGAGATTTCTTTTTGACCTGGTCCAATTCTTTATAGGCTTTGAGTAATATCAGGTAGACTGTGAGGATTCTGGTTAATCACTCTCCCATTTCAGACACTGATATAGTCATGTTCATCTCTAGGGGCCAGATGGTAAGTCTGTTTTTTCAAGGTAAAAGCAGGAAGCAGTCCCCTTAGAACAAGCTCCACATCCTGTAACTATTTGATACTGTAGCTGAATCAGGGTGATTGGCAGGAACCCAGCTGATCACCAGGATTATCAGACATAAGGGGCAAAGGAAACAAAGAAAAAAAGCTACTTAAGAGAGAAGTTACGTGAATGTGCAACTACATTCCAGAAGTCTCTATGAGTGGCAATTTGTGTCACTGATCCTACCAATGCTTTTATTCAAATAGAGAAAACAGGAAAAAATCACAAGAAGTTAAAGGCAAAAAATATTCACTTAATGTGAAATTTCATATAAATCACATGTAAATACAATACAAATAACATTCTCTTTGGAAATGTCAAAAATATTAGTTAAGTTCTTCGGTCTGTTAAAATTCTACAAGCAATATAGGCTCATGTGTAGAGACTTGGGAAATGCAAATGAGGAAATTTTAAATGAATTAAGATCATCCATAATCAAACCTCCCAGAGATGACATTATTAACACTTTGGTATATATTATTTCATACTTTTTTTTCTGTCTATGTATATATAAAAATAGAAAATTTCCCCCCAAAACAAATTTTAAAACTCTAGCTAAGTAAGTCCGTAAAAAGCACAGAAGGGGCTTAAAGACCTAATGAATTAAATAGTGCTAGCTACTACTTTCTCCTTTTGATCACCATGTAATTAAAGTCTATGAAAACACAGAGCTTGGCATTTAGTGAACACTGATGGGTAATACGTATGAAGCATGCACCTAACGTCCATATACAAATTAACCCCTTTGGTTCTCACAACGGCTTTATGAAGGGGGGACAATTATTGTTCCTAAAAACAAGGCACAGGGAGGTTAGGCAACTTGCCCCAATGTCACACAGTAGGTAAAATGCTTACACTGGGATTAGAACCCAGGCGGTAAGACTCCAGAGGCCAAGTTCTTCACTACCTTGCCTCCCAAACAGAGGTGTAACATTATCACTAGAATTGGAAAAGAGAAACTCCCTTATGCTTACCCATAACTTGGCAGCAAATGTTATATAGTACAGTGACTGCTGAGCTAATCATAAAACTGTCTAATATGCTGAAAATCACAACACACCCCAAAAATGTAGGAAACAGATACTGATTAAAATAAACAGAACTTGCATTTCACAAGCGAAGTTGGAAGGAATATTCTTGGAAGGTGGGATATTGGTGTCAAATGTAGCCAGCCAACAAGCTTTCTTCAAGGATGCGCTGTCTGTGTTTAGGTTTATGACTTAAAGGTTAGACTGCCAAGAATTTTTTAAAAGGTTGATACATCTGTGGCTGCATTTCCCCAGAGCATCATAACCCGCAGTCTTGCCAAAAGTAAATAAAAGGCTTGACTGTCCTCTTTCTTCCTCTGCCTTAAGAATGTCACCATCTGAACTCTGTGGGGAAGAAAGCCACTATGAACTCAGCATTCAGGAGGAGTTTTCTGCGTGGATTGCAATCAAAACTCCTTATTCCATGACCGGGTCCCAGAAGTCTCAAAGGGCAGGCAGCTAGAGGAAGATCCAAACACTCATCCCTTCCAAAGAAGATTTTGAAAAGAAAACCATGTGAGCTAAAAGGGTGTATAATTATTTGTGTCATAGGTACTGTTAACATAGGGGTACAGCCTGGCTTATGACACGTGTAGGTTACCGGAGTAACCAAAGAGAAGTAACATTAAGTAGTTTTGAGACATGTGAGAGGTTTCCAATAGAGAAGGGAGTGTATCAGTCAGGAAAGCTCTAACAACTATACCAAACATCCCCTACATCTCGGTGGTATAGTTCAGTAAGAGTATTTCTTGCTCAGATTCTGGTCCGGTGCAGATCAGGAAAGGGCTGGGCTCCAAGCAGCTATCAGGGGCTCAGGCCTCGTCCTCCAGTGGCTCCATCATCTTCCAGGGAGGGCCCCAGGCTCCTCTTCTGCATCCTGTGCTAACGGTCAACAAACCAGGAGAGAGGACAGGTGACTGAGTTCTGACTACTTTCTGGCCTGGTCCCTATAAAACCCTCCACAGGATCCTTTACTTTGCCTTGCCTGGTTTGTTGACTGTAAACACGGGACCCAAAGGAGGACGCTGAAGCCCTAGAAAATGTCTCCCCCGCCAACTGAAAGAAAGGCTAGACAATGGGCCCAAAAGGAAAAGAATACACGGTTCAATAAAATATAGCATTATGTCTGCCATGAGGAGGAAGGAAACCCATCCAGATTTTGACAGAAATAGACAGGTGTGCCTCTACCTAAGTGACTGGCAGCAGCCGCACTTCCTAGGGGTTAAATTTAATCTGAGCCTGAATCATCAGTTTGGTTCTCAAGTCTTCCCACTCTGAAAACCTCACAAAACAACAAGAAGTACTAATCCAGGCTACCCTTAAGAAACCCAACGCTCAAAGGAGCATATCAGAGGCTGGTAACAAAGCACGAAACTCTGCCTTCATAACCTCATGCAGATCCAACAATATAGGACGTTGTTTGCTTGTGGCAGCCAAGTGGCGAATTCCATTTGATCTGAGCCCTGTATATGCATCTACTATCCTAGCTCCAGTGACATGGTGCATGGGGCTGGGTGCAATCCTAAAAAATGTTTGTCATTCAGAATCTGTCCACAGAGGAGAAGAGGGGCCCCTTAATGTCCGGAATAGGGCCCAGTCCCTCTTAGAAAGAAGCTCCTCTTAAAGGCAGTGAGTCCATCTGATCCGAATGGAAGTGGGTTCATGAGATTCCTTCCCTGGCTCTGTTCCCTACTCACCTTTCCCCTTCCTCTGCATCAGCTTTCCCAGGTAAACAAGAGCAGAGCTTTCTGGCACTTCTCAAAGCACGCCAAGAAGCGATGGAATGTATTGTAGTCCAGTGACAACCAAAATGCGACACCACATTTGTAAAATGTTTTTCAAGAAAGTTCTTTCATACTTGTTATTTTATTTGACCCTCATCTTTTCCCTTCAAGCCAAATGTTCTTGTACAACACTTTTCAATGGTTTGAAGCTTCACTGGCACAAGATACGGTCCCAGTACATTCTACCCTGAACAACTCTGCTATGGTGTACACCCACGTGCTGGGAAGAAAGAGAACAAAATCTGCAATTCCTGACCCTGTCACTTACTAGCTCTAGGAGTCCATTTATGTCCCTCATCTTCTCCGGGACTGTTTCCTCCTGTGTTAAGCAGAACCAATGATGCTTGCCCAGCTTCATCCATTGCTCTTAAAAGGATCCAATGGGATAAAACAGGCAAGAGCATTTCATCATGTGGTGTCATAGCTTCTTTCTGGAAATGATCAGTATGCCTCTCAGATACTGAATGTCTCTAACCAAGGTAGAACGGCTAGAAAATACAAATTCAATTTCATAAATGATAGTATTAAACTAATTGTTGCACTTTTTTCTTCAACCAGTATCTGATGACTTCTACATTGACTTAACAAAGGGAATAAAAAGAAACTGCTTATATTCTCTTTCATATCACAGTTTCTCGCTGTTTGGAAATAACTCAAGTTCAACCACACTCATCTTTGGCCAAAAATAATAATGCAATTAAATGATTCAAAACTGCACACTGTTCAACTGTTCTTTCAGCTTTCTCTCATTGGACGCCACAAAGCTGAAACCGCAGGGGAACATCCTATGGATCATTAGCTGTATTTTTTTCTTTCTATGTTTTCATAACCAAATAATATATAAATATATTCCCATTTCAAACAGTACAAAAATACACAGAGTAAACCCAGAAACTCTAACCGCCTTTACTTGCCTGAGGTAATCAACCTCAATCTGTCTGTTGTGCATCCTGCCTAACTTTTTTCTGCAAATTGACTTTATGTGCATATATACAAAAATCTCGTCATGTTGTTATATAATTGGGATCATACTTTACAAATTGTTCTATAACTTGCTTTCTTGACTTTTTGTAGATTATTCCCACATGGTACATGCCTGTCTACCTCCTTTTTTTTAATAGCATCTGGTTTCTGTTAGGTAAATACCCCAAACTTTACTTGACTCTATTGATGGAAATTTGGTGGTTCCCAATTTCCAAAATTACAAAGCTTTGCTAAACTTTTAAAGTTAAATTGCTCATGGACTCCATTTTATTGCCTCTCTCCAAATTTCACTTGAAACCCACTTAGTTCTTTCTAATATACTCTTCCTCCCTGTGATAAGAAGTAGAAGGCTCTTTTTTTGAAAATAGTGAACTCCACTCAGAGCCCTTTAAAGAAGAGGCTGAAGAGTGTTAGCACTTTAGACTCAAGGCTCTATCTTTCACACTGCATTCCTTATTCATTGTTAAGAGCATTTGTTCAATCAGTCCTCTGTTTTGGGGCACCTGGGTGGCTCAGTTGGTTAAGTGTTTGCCTTCAGCTCAGGTCATGATCTCAGGGTCCTGGGACTGAGCCAGCAGGGAGCCTGCTTCTCCTTCTCCCTCTGCTGCTTCCCCTGCTTGTGTTCTCTCGTGTGCGCTCTCTCTCTCCCTCTGTCAAATAAATAAAATCTTTAAAAAAAAAAATCAGTCCTGTGTTTTACCTGCAGAGAGAATGGACCTCTACCTATGGGCTTTCTGTGTGAAGCATTACAAACTTCAGCCTCCATACACACACACACTCACAATGCTAAGACCAAAGAAAGAGGCACATGTGTAAAAATCTTAGCACACTATAAGGAATTGTCTACCCAGTTAAGCATGGTCTTGGGATATCACTAGAATCTTTTACTAGAGCAAAACTGTCTTCCCTTGGAATTTCCAAATTTTAGTATCTGTTGATTGCCTACTATGTGCTAAGAGGGGATCAAAAGTAAGATCCAACCTCTGCCTTCCAGAAGCTATAAAACAGTTGAGGAGATGAGGATTATATGACTAAAACAATTAACTAACAGTGTAAAGTTGCCTAGCCGTGTAAAATGACTGGTGAGCAAATGAACAGTCCAGGCAGTCAGTGCTCCAGGACGGGCTCTCGGTGGCAGGAACATCAAGCAAGTCATTCTGAACAGGGGCCTCGGTACTGCAGCAGCGGCTTAAAACATGGAGTCAACTCATCGGTGCTATTTGTCATAGGACCATAAAATGTAAGAGACATCGGGACAAATGAACCTGAGCACTTGGTATGTGGAGGACATAATGCTGTCTAAGATGTGAAAACCTGAAAGATGCCACATAGTGGCTCAATATAGACTCTAAACGATGTCCAGAGTCCCACAGCCCCTACCCTTTCTGTAGGCCAAACGGACTGCAAAGCCTTGCTGGAGGGATCAGAATTTAAGTTTTAGGTTCATTTCCCCTCCTGACGGCTGTGTATAAATACATTAAAAAAACCATCACTAAGCATCTACTATGTGCCAGTTGCCTAAATTAAGACCAGATACGTGATCTTCCCCTTGAAAGCATTCACAAATGTCTGGAACTATCTACTCCAACTCCACAGTGTCCTGAACCCACCTCCCCAACTAGTTAGTCAATGGCAGAGCTTGAACTCAAAAAAAGAAGCAACAGGAGAACATATGAAAGGTATGTGTGGGGGAGGGGGAGGCAATAAAGCAGAGGATATTACAGAAGACTTCTTGCTTTAACTTATTCCTATAATGTCGAGGCTTGGTTTGGTCTACACAGCCTAGTAGTTTCTCTTAACTCCATGATCAGAGGTGTTGCTTATGTATCCCTTTTATGGAGCTTCTCAAAACTTTCGATTTTCTTTCTCCATTTATCACAAAAAGCGTCTCAATTGAAGCCTCAAACTGCCAGTCTCTCCCCCCAACAAACTACTAAAAAAAGAAAGGAGGGATGGAATGGAAAGGAAGGAAGGGAGGGAGGGGAGGGAGGGAGGGAAGGAGGGAAAAAGAAGAAAGAAAATTGACGGAACAAAGTGTTCTCTGAACACTTTGGCAGCAGCAGTGGATAGCACAGAGCTGATGAGAGTCAGCAGAGACTCATTTTTAGAGCAAACGTGACTCCTTTAAGTTGCTTGCCATCCACTGTGGGTCTTGAATAATAGCTGACTGTATTATTTTTTTCCCCCAAGAATAGGCCTTTGTTCTCATACAGTGCTGTACTCTTGAATGTTTCAGTACTAGTTACTATGCTTAAAAGAAAGGCACAAAATACTGTATTTGTTCAAAACAAAGAAGGAATCAATTATTAAATCATCTTTTCTAAGAACTCACCAATCTATAAATAAAACATGTTTGGAAAACAAACATTTTCCTGCCTCTGCTGTTTTTCCTTTCACTGGCATGAACTTAAAAGGTACCATTTCAAGCAATACCTTTCTCAAAAAATGAGACTCGCTAACTCATTTGTGTTCAAGCTACTCTGCTAAAATCCTTTTTTTCAGTAACGGGGCTCTCCTCAAGGAAGCATGCGCTGCTTAAAAATACTTGACGGCACTAACGTTCTCACTCGACGCTTCCATTTGCGTCATGCCTTTAATGCTGGTTTCACTTGTGCCCACTGTCCACCTGCACAAACGTGAAACGGACAGCTGATGGACAATTCGTAAATAGCCACAAAGGAGAATTGCATAAAAAGAAACCCGGGGCTTGGTTACACGTCCTAGAGCGCCATTCCCAAAGATGGGAAAGGTCCGACTGTGTTCTTATCTATTTTGTGACAGATTTGGAATTAAATGATCAGATTTCTCCAAAATAATTTCATAATAGAAGATAATGCTTAGTCCCTGACAAAAGTGTCATCCTTGCCAAGTGAGCAGAGTTTATTCCCACTGCCTTCCCTTGTTCACTGCGTAGCAGTAATGCAACGGGATACACCAGCTTCCTCCCTCCTCAGGGCTTCTGCACACACCATGCCCTCTCCCAGAACATCCTACACACCCTTCCCCACCCAGGTAAGTCCAATTCACCTTTCAGATCTGAGTTCAAACGCCCCTTGTGCGGGAGAGTCTTCCCAGCTCGCCCTCCAATCCCCCTGCCTAGATGAGATTCCCTGTCCTGTAGGTTCTTGTAGCTGCCTGTGCTTCTCCCACAGAGCACTTATTACGGTTTGTAGACTAATTACCTTACTGTGGTCCATATTCCATCCCAGACTTAAGTCCTGTCAAGACAGAGCCTATGGCTGTTGTACTCTCTCACTGGATTCTCAGAGTCTAACACAGTGCCCGGCACATAGTAGGCACTCGATTATTTGCTGCTGAATGACTATGTCCTGACACCCTGCCCTAGTAAATGGGGAAGAAGACAAAGAATCTATTCTGAAAACTGCCTGATCAAATGCCTCAACATAGTCCTAGTAAGTTGCCTCTTCTCAGTGAATTTGGTTTGTTATGGTTTGTGCTATAACTGTGGCCCTGATAAAGAACTGGTTTAGCCCTAAGGATAGTAGAATATGATAGAAGGATTAAGTTTCTTGGCATAGTACAGAAAACCCCAAATAGCAATGGCTTGAACAAAATAGATGCATATTTCTCCCTCATAAACAAGGGTCTATAGAAAGTTACCCAGGACTGGTATAGTGCTCTACGGTAATAAGGACCCAGGTTCCATTTATCTTCCTACAAAACTCTCCTCAGCATCTGCTTCACGCTTCTACTTCATGACCCATAATGGCTGTTCAAGTCCAGCCATCTCATCCAATTCCAGGCATGAGGAAAAAAGAACAGATTAAAGAAGGATGATGTTTCCCCTTTCTGAATATTTCATACTTAAGTTCTTTAGCCAGAATGTAGTCACACAGCCATTCCTAGTGTCAAGGGAAGCTAAAAAAGATAATCCTTATTCCAGGAGAAGCGTATATTACTTTTAAAGACAGGAAGTCTAGATAATGGAGGACAATCGGCAGTCTCTGCCACAGATTACAAAAATACTTAGGAGACCCAGTTTGCTGTTCCTGGTAACAGCAAGTGTCTCCTCAAGTGGACATTATCTAAGCAGCCAAGACTCACCGAAAAGGAAAAGGAAACCTGTCTGTTCAACAAGTAATTCGAGCCTTGACATGAGCAAACAAATTAGTATCCATATAAGATAAACCAAGTGGTCATCATCATGTGAATTCTGAAATGTTTTTCATTCTGCTTTGACTTTGTTTTCTAACTTCATAAAACTTTTGCAACATTTACACTATCCCAGAAGGCAAAGTTTCACATTTTATATACCCACCCAATTCTACTGCATACCTTCCTTGCTTTAGTGACCTGTCTTTGGAAGTTTCAATATCTGGATGGATTTCAGGCCCTAAGCAAGAGGGGGAAATGTGACCAGGTGAATACTTGTATAAAAACCAAATGCAGGGGCACCTGGGTGGCTCAGTTGGTTAAGCATCCCACTCTTGATTTCACCTCAGGTCATGATCTCAGAGCTGTGGGATCGAGCCCCATGCTGGGCTCCATGCTCAGCAGGGAGTCTGCTTGAGATTCTTTTTCTCCCTCTCCCTCTGCCCATCCCCCAATGTGTGCGCTCTCTCTCTCTAAAATAAATAAATAAATCTTTTTTTTAAAGTGCAACTGGTCTGATTTTTCTCAAATGGCTTCAATTTGGGTTTTCGGTCAGATGAAGGACTTTTCATTTTTCTGCACATCTCTCAAACCACACTCCCTTATATGCATTTTGGGTCATATGATTTCTACATTTCCTAAAATACCAATGGTTGAATTGTTGGTTATAGAAGAAAACTTACATAGAAATATATAGTCAAGAGGTAAGTCAAACCATGTTGACACCTTCTTTTAAAAAGAAGAGTTGTACCAAGAAATGGACAGAAGACATGAACAGACATTTCTGCAAAGAAGACATCCAAATGGCCAACAGACACATGAAAAAGTGCTCAACATCACTCGGCATCAGGGAAATCCAAATCAAAACCTCAATGAGATACCACCTCACACCAGTCAGAATGGCTAAAATTAATGTCAGGAAATGACAGATGTTGGCAGGGATGCGGAGAAAGGGGAACCCTCCTACCCTGTTGGTGGGAATGCAAGTTAGTGCAGCCACTCTGGAAAACAGTATGGAGGTTCCTCAAAAAGTTGAAAATAGAGCTACCCTACAACCCAGCAATTGCACTACTGGGCATTTACCCCAAAGATACAAATGTAGGGATCCACAGGGGCACATGCACCCTGATGTTTATAGCAGCAATGTCCACAATAGCCAAACTGTGGAAAGAGCCTAGATGTCCATCGACAGATGAATGGATAAAGAAGATGTGGTATATATGTATACACATACACACACACACACACACACACACACACACACACACACACACAATGGAATATTATGCAGCCATCAAAAAGTGAAATCTTGCCATTTGCAACCATACAGATGGAACTACAGGGTATTATGCTAAGCGAAATAAGTCAATCAGAGAAAGACAATTATCATATGATCTCACTGATATGTGGAATCTGACAAACAAGGCAAAGGATCACAGGGGAAGGGAGGGGAAAAATGAAACAAGATGAAACCAGAGAGGAAGACAAACCGTAAGAGACTCTTAATCTCAGGAAACAAACTGAGTGTTGCTGGAGTGGTGGGGGGTGGGAGGGATGGGGTGGCTGGGTGATGGACACTGGGGAGGGTATGTGCTATGGTGAGCACTGTGAATTGTGTAAGACTGATGAATCACAGACCTGTACCCCTAAGACAAATAATACATTATATGTTAATAAAAAGAAATAAAAGAAGAAGAGTTGTTCAGGCTTCAACCACTAAGCTCCTGGCATTTCTGGATCAAAAGGAAGAGCTGGGTAAGAAGCAAGATGGAATTCCTGAACACTGTGTTACACACAGCAACCAACCTAGTGACACTAGTGACGGTTGTTGGAAGCTTAAAGGAAACCTCCACAAAACTGCTGGAAATGCTACTTCACTTGTTTCTAGCAAGTCTTTAGTTGAGGGTGATTGTGCTTTATGCCCAGTTTAGATTTAGTGTGGCTACAGGACTCCTGAAGTAAGTTTTTCTGATTAACCACAGCAGCATGTGGTAATGTTTTACTGTGGATAAGAGTCATCTCAGAGAGATCCAGGGGCTTGGTATACTACATAATAACCATATCTCATAATTTTATGGCCCATTCTCCACCCACCCCACCCCCACTGAAACACACCCATCCTCTCTTAAAAGTAATTGTCTGCTCTTTGCAGTCAGGAAATTCTACAACAAGCTAAACTGTGATCAAAGGCCTCCCCACCTAGCTTTCCCCAGATACACAATCCACAGCTGGCAAAGACTCAGAAGCATCCTATTGACCATGAATAAATTTAATTTTTGGACTAGAGGTACATAAAACCTTATTATGCAGCTCACAGTGATCATGCATTTGAAGATTATTCCTCCTTTCCAGGGCAAATTTTCTTTCTGAATCTTAGTCCTCTATCTGAAGTGTACCAAGACATCAGATCTGAAAAATTAAAGGTGAATTTCCCACAGCCAGAGCAGATGTTCAGAAAATCTAATGTCTTCAAAGAAGAAAAGGAAAAAGAATTAAATTTGTCAAAGTGTGAGGATGCTAATAGGCATTACACTCACACACAGGTGCATATACATATACACACACAAAGGGCTTAGTAGTCAAATGAGCTTGGGAAACACTGATTAAAAAATGAAAAAAGGGGGCACCTGGGTGGCTCAGTCATTAAGCGTCTGCCTTCGGCTCAGGTCATGAGCCCAGGGTCCTGGGATTGAGCCCCGCATCGGGCTCCCTGCTTGGCGGGGAGCCTGCTTCTCCCTCTCCTGCTCCCCCTGCTTGTGTTCCCTCTCTCACTGTGTCTCTCTCTGTCAAATAAATAAAATTAAAAAAAAAAAAAGAAAAAGGTCTCTTTCTTGCAGAACTTCTCAGAGCCTTTAATATTGCCAATATGCATTATGGATCTACAAGAGGGGCACAGTAGACAGATTTTCTACCTGAACCCTTGTTTACGAGAGTGTCTTCCATGGCAAGTGCTCTGTAGAGTACACGTAACAAAATGCTGAACTGCAAAGAAATACATCAAAATTAAATAGAGCTATCTCTGGGTACTGAAGTTTATGAGTAATTTTAAATCTCTGTGTTTCCAAATCCTCTATAATGATTTTATATTGCTTTTATCATCTGAAAGAAGTTAAAGATGATAAAATTAAATTAAAATAATATTTGGATCTATATTATTTTAATATTTTTAAGAATCAGAAGTAACTGAAGATGAGATTTTTCTTTCTCATAAAAAATAGAGGTATTTATTTTTTTAAAGATTTACTGTATGCCTCTAGTATGCCAGGCTCTGATATTAATATGAGTAATAAAAAGGAAGATTTTGATGATTTACTACAAAGTGCCAGTGGCCTAAAAGAGGAAAAGAAACTTTAGAGATTCTCCTGCTACTAATATATAAACTAAAGCCTGCCAACATTATAAAAATACTTGCATAAATAAGTAAATAAATAAAAATACTTGTACAATGTTAACCTCAAAAATACATATTTAAGCTTTTGTGTTTTTCCTCCCCTAATCATTTAAAAGGTCTCTTTTTAGGTTTAACTTCTTATCTTTTTTTTTTTTAATTTTATTTATTTATTTGACAGAGAGAGAGAGAGCACAAGCAGGAGGAACGGCAGGCAGAGGAGAGGAAGAAGCAGGTTCCCCACTGAGCAGAGAGCCCAACATGGGGCTCGATCCCAGCACCCTGAGATCATGACCTGAGCCAAAGGCAGACTCCCAACCGACTGAGCCACCCAGGTGCCCCACTTTTTGATTTATCTTTTAATAGTGCCCTATATATAAAAACTTGCTGGGGTGCATTGTAAACAAAATTTTATGGATAGATTTTTAAACCCTATCATTCATTCTTTTATCCATTTATTGAATGCCTATTATATGCCATGAAATGTGTGATTATTTTTGGAGAAGTCCGTAAAAGAAGATTCTTCTTCATGACCAGTTATTTTAGTAGCTAATTATCTAAATAAATTTAATACTATTTATAAAATAATAAAGAAAATAATCAGCATAGAAAAACTAAAGTTGTAACAGATCTATTGCAGCCAATGTTTTATGATATGATATGATGTGTTGCTTTGTCTTACTTGATCTCAGTTTGAAAATCATCCTAACTTGGACTATCCAAAAAAGTAAAAGCAATTTTTTTTAAAGATTTTATTTATGTATTTGACAGAAAGAGACATAGCGAGAGAGGGAACACAAGCAGGGGGAGTGGAGAGGGAGAAGCAGGCTCCCTGCCCAGCAGGGAGCCCGATGCGGGGCTCGATCCCAGGACCCTGAGATCATGACCTGAGCCGAAGGCAGACGCTTAATGACTGAGCCACCCAGGTGCCCCGTTAAAGCAATTTAATTCTGGCCAAAAGAAAAACTTTTCAGGATGCTTAATCCTCAGGCGTCCTACATGTCCAGTTATACCAGGTTTCTCAAAAGAAGACAGGAGGAGCCAAGCATCAAAGTCCATCTTTAGCAATTCCACAAACCACTTGCATGCTAAGGCATTTCTGTCCCCAGTTACAACCACAGTGATGAAACTGAACTGGCAAGGCCACCTCTCCGTATTCTCCAGGAACAAAAGAGCTCTTCTTCTAACCCCGGCAGGCGGTTCTCCCCACTGAATATGCTCAGACACCTCTGGGAATGGCCCCCTTACTTTCAGCTGGAGGGAAGGTCAAGAATGGTCAACAGGATCCTCTAATTCAGGCAGAGTTTGGGATTTGATTCACTTATCAAGAGAGGCAAAGGAAGCTTCTATTTACCTCATCACCCAAGATGAGACCAGAACATCTCATAGTCCCCGTAACTCAAACGGGAGAAACCCAAGGAAATTATGTCAGCTGAAAGCCCCACCGTCACACTTCTCAATCCACTAGGCTAACCACAGCCAGATGTAAGGGCCACAAATAGGTACAAGTGCCTTTGCTTCCAGACCTGAGTAAAGAAGGTTTTTGTGACTAGCCAAATAAGCAGCTAACTTATTTGCTTAGGGAAATTATATCACCCTGCTCTAATTACAGCTCTGATTTTCTAGAAAATGTTGAGATTTGTCAATTTCACTGAGCAAGCGTTCGAATGACTAAAGTGGGCCCATAAAACTATATTAGAAAAGCTCTTTATGTAGAGGAAGAAATTTCCACAAATCAAACCAAAGCAAAACAAAAATAAATGAAGTCTACTGTTTTTTAGTATTTACTGTACACATATGTTCACCAAATACGCAATATGTTTCTAGTTCACACTGCTGAATTTGTCTTAGGATGTCACTGTTCCAGCCTATAGCAGCAAGGAAGACTGTGAGCCTAGCTCAAAAGAATTCCTAGGCAACCTAAGAAATAAGAAACCCAGTGCCACAGAAGTATGGCTTTAAGACAAGAAATAATCATAATTTGTTTCATAAGGAAGAGAAACTTGGGCCTGAACTTTAAGCTTTGTAATTGAATCAGTGTGAGTAAGTTCAAGTTAGTTGGACCTTCCTAAAACGAACATTTTGAAACATAAGTGAAGGCCAAAGAAACATACAAAGGAAATATAGGAGAAATGTGTGGGCCCAAAACAAGGGAATTGAGAAATAGACAGCATTGCAGTGCCTGGCTGGCTCAGTCGGTAAAGCATGCAATTTTTGATCTCGGGGTTGTAAATTTGAGCCCCACGTTGGGTGTAGAGATTACTTAAAAATAAAATCTTTAAAAAAAAATTGGCAGGGCGCCTGGGTGGCTTAGTTAAGCGTCTGCCTTCGGCTCGAGCCATGATCCCAGGGTCCTAGGATCGAGTCCCACATCAGGCTCCCTGCTCAGTGGGGAGTCTGCTACTCCCTCTCCCACTCCCCCTGCTTGTGTTCCTGCTCTCGCTGTGTGTCTCTCTCTGTCAAATAAATAAATAAAATCTTTTAAATAAATAAATAAATAAATAAATAAATAAATAAATAAATAAATAAATAAAATTTTCCAGTTTCCTAACAGCTCATGTCAACAGTCACACACAAAGAATCATTTTTTAAAAGCTTGGACAAGACTCTCTTAAGCAAGTATCCACAGTGTAATGGGAAAACGGAGATTAAGCTATACATCACAGAATACAACGGCATTAGAGGAAAATCATTTCCCACTCTCCTGCTTATTTAGCAAATAGGAAGGATGTATCAGCCCCTGGACTGGCGACTAAGCAGCACGTAGTAATTTTTGTTTACTCTCCTGTCTTTCTGAAGGATTTAGAATGTTTATACTATTTTTTGCTAGTAATCATTTCTATTCATTGTCACCAAGCAGATGTGAGGATAGAGTTGGGACAGAATACCACATGTGTCTTGTGTCAGGTGAAACTCTTGCTGAAGAGAGAGGGAAATGGAAGATGGGGGAAATTACATTTACAAAAATGATTTGTTGTTCACTTCCTACCCTCAACAAATCTAACTAATGCCATGCTTTGATTTGATGATTTTTTTTTTTTTAAAGAGAGACAACTCCACATCTCAAGCAGTGATGCTAATCACGAAGGAAAAAAAGTAGGGACAGGGAAGGGTGAGTATTTTGGATTCTCTGCCCACCCCCCATGCTCCATTCCTAATGGTCTGTTCTGTCCGCAAACCAGAAAATGACATCAGGAACATGGGCACAATACGGCCCCATGAGCCCTGGTAAGGCCAGGCTTTGATGAAGGAGCTACAAGAGATGGGGCGCAAGAGGAGAGTCCAGCTATAATCCCACAAATAACTATGCCCTGCCACATAACCTCTACATTTGCAAATGATTCTGCCCAGACATCCCTGCAAAGCGGGCTTCCACTCCCAGGCCCCAGCTTATACTGCAATAGTCTCCCCAAATACAACCCTCTTCGGTCCTCCCCTGTTGTAGCCACATCCCTCTTGTGTCCCTGCCAGATCGGTTTCCTGACATCCACGTGTTCTACAGCTCAAACACCTACAGCAGTTCGCCAGGGTCAGGTGTTACTCCATTTCATCCTCACTACAATGCTACGACTTCTGTACAACATTGTCATTCTTCCCATTTCACAGATGAAGCTGAGGCACAGAGTGGTGTAGTAATTTTACCCAAGATTACACAGCTAGGAAGTAGCAGGGCCAGAACTGGAACCTAGGTGGTCCAACTCCAAACCCAATGCTTGCAAGCCCCATGTTTTACATCAACAGAATGAAATTTAAACTCTCCAGCCCAGCCATCCAGTATCTCTGCATCTTTTCCGTCTTCTTTTCCCTCCCTTCCCCTCTGCTCCTTCCTTACTACTGGGCACAGTGCCGTTCACAATGCAGTCCTTGCAATGAATAGGTGTTGACTGAAGGAGCATCCAAGCTAATGAATGAATGGTCAGTTTTTATCCCATTCAAGCATGGTCCTCCTTATTTTCAGTGCCATTGGGGGAAAAAATGGTTTCAGCTGCTGCTTAGGAAGTCTAATCTCCGAACATGACGCTAGGAAACAAAAAAATCACACAAGAACTTGTTAGGTTAATTATTCTTCTCCTTACTGTCAGTAAGGGCTTCCAAGGCCCTGACATATCTGCATCCCAGATGTGTTACAAGCACATGGCAGCGGGGCGGTGCGTGGGGGGTTGGGGGTATTGAAGTATGGCTCCTCAATCCAGGAAACAAATTCCTTACAATATGCCATTTTATTCCTTGAAAGAAAATTTGGCAAACCTATCATCGGGCAATCATATTGGCAGAGGTTCTGGGTACCTACAGCAAAATCAATTTCTTTACATAAATTAGGTTTTGTCTGGTGGCAACAAGTGGGATAAAGTAAAAACCCACCCTTAATTCATATAGTGCTTTACAGAGTACAAATCGCTTACACATAACCTCCAACCTAACCGCCACAGCAATGTTCTAAGGTCGGTTTTGTTTTGTTTTGTTTTTTGTTTTTTGTTTTTTGGTTTTGTTGTGTTCTAAGGTCTTATTATTAGCCCCATTTGGCCGATGAGGGAACTGATGTGCAAAAATGATGAGTAATTTACCTAAAACCACACAAGAGTGAAGACAAGAGCCCGAGTCTCCTCTCCTCACATCCAACCCAAGGGTCCTAGCTGCGAGAACGATTATTTTCTCAGACTTTTGCCCCCACACACAGCCTCTTCCATGGTAAAGAAAGTTCTGCCCAACTCTGACCAAGAGTACCAGCTGAGGAATGGAGGTGCCCACCAAGAACGGAGAAGTGGCTAGCCACAGGGTCCTCTGTTGAGGTTTCTGTGGGCTTGAGACATTCGCTCTGTCAACTGTAATGGTTCTGGACAAGGCCCTTCCCTCCTTATCATCCTCCTTCCCACTTCCCCACTCCCAAATACCGGAACAACCCAGAGGCAGAGGAGAAAGAAGTAACTATATCCATACTTGTCCCTCCTGGCTTCCTGCCCAATGTTGCTACAGGGACAGAGAGCGGAGCCTAATTACCTTTAATCCTGAGGTGACTGGAAGGATCAATTTCAAGTGTCCATTTGTAGGGTGTTTTGGGGCGTGATTAACATTTAAATGGGTGAACTTTGGGTAAAACAAGCAATGGTGGGCCTCATCCAATCAGTCATAAGGCCTAAATAGAACAAAAAGACCAGGAGTCTCCTCAAGCAAGGAGGAATTCTCCAGCAGACTCCCTTGGGACTGCACCCACACCTGTTCCAGTGAGAATTGCATCAGCTCTCCTGGGCCTCTAGCCTGTCAGCCCATCAGCCCACACTGCAGATTTTGGACTTCCCAGCTTCCACAATCATGTGAACCAGTTCCACAAAATAATTATTGTGTGTGTGTATATATATATAATCTCCTACTGGTTTTATTTCTCTGGAGAACCCTAATACAAGGTCCGATCTGCAATGGTGGAATAGTGTGGGAGCAAATCTTTCCTATAGATGAAGAAGGATCTCTGGGGAGATGAAAAGGAGGGACTCAAAGCAGAGGTAGCATGTGGTGTCCATGTGGAGATACGTAATGAAGTACATGCACTTTGGGGAATGATGGCGGGATTGCTGCAGCTGAGTAAAAATTTTGCTTAGGGAAAACTAACATTTTTAACTATACAGAGAGGAAGAGTTATTGTTCTTGAAAATTCTGTGATATGTAAGAAAAATGTGGTATAGATCTCACTTTGGTTATGAAAATCCCACTAGGAAATACATTTGACAAGTACTTTCTATCAATTTAACCTTCTTGAAATAGGGCAAGATTCACATCACAAAAGAGCAAGACCTTTCCAATTTTGCTGTACATACAGGAGAATCTGGTGGCCACCAGTGTGCTTTCATTCAGACAGTACTCTGGAGAGGAGCAAGTTTTTCTGACAGTGCAAAGGAAAAATACAACTTCCTATTTATTTTAGATATGTAATTTCAGCAAACACATCCATTAAAACACAAAATCTCTTCATCAGCTGCACTAAAGTTTATTTTTAAACAGATATTCAAAATATTTGAGCCATAATCCTACCACAGCTGCAGCCAGAGCATCAATTGTAGAGTTACAGATTTATATTCAGTCTCACCAAAATGTCTACATCACTACACTATTTATTTGGGGAATATTTTTCATGTTGATAATTAAAAGCATACAGGTCCATCTACATTTCACTTTTATGATCAAAGTTCTCAAAAAAGTTTCTAGGCTCAAAATACATAAGACAGTTATTAACTAAGGTTAAAATTTGGAAGTATTATTTCTATAATGAAAATCTTACGTCTAAGGTGAAAGACTAATAGGAGAGCACTGACTTATTCCAGAAATTTTAATCAACTCATGAAAAACAGTATCTTTTGACGACATAATTTTAAAATTAGTACATCAGACAATGACAATTAACCTTAACTTATCTATCAGTTTGGACTTCAGCTACAAATAGCAGAATAGACTATTAAAATGTGCCTAAGCAATTTGGACACTTTCTCTCTTACAATCTCTCGAGGTAGGTGATTCTAGCCTGGGTAGTTCAGCAACTAGATAGTTCAGTGGCTCAGTGAAGTCATCTCACAACCAGGCTCTTTCCGACTTTCCTTGGTTATTGGCGGCTACCCCCTATGATTGCAAAATGGCTGCCACAGTTCTAAAGAACATACCCTCACACAACAATGTCCAAAGCAGGAAAGGTAGAGCAAGGAGAGGTGAGATATACAAATATCTCTGTACCTCTCTTTTCTTTATAAAGGAGGAGTATCTTTCCCAGAAGCCCCTTGCGGACTTTCCAATTAATCTCATGCACCAAAACAAAGTCACATGACCACTTTTTTTAAACCAATTTGTGCCAAGTGGGAATAGGACTGCCATGGATAGCAAAAAAGTCTTCATTCACCCCCTAAGGCTGAACATATTGCAGCTGGATGCCTGAACAAAACTGGATTCTGTTAAGAAGGAAGATAGTAGGGTGGGCAGTCAAGAGTGCCTCCCGAATATGGGTAAAGAATAATAGCTTATATTGTTGAGTACTTTTCGTACCAGGCACCTCACTATGCATTTTAAAAAAACATTTTTTTTATTTGACTATAGTTGACATACGATGGTAGTTTCAGGTGTGTAACATAGTGAGTCTACAATTTTAAACATTATGCTCTGCTCACCACAAGTGTAACTACCATCTGTCACCATACACTATTGCAATATCATTGACTATAGTCCTTATACCGTGCCTTTTATTCTCATGACCTATTCACTCTGTATCTCACTGTATCTCCCACTCCCCGTCACCTGTTTTGCCTGTTCTCCCACCCCTCACCCCTCTGGCAACCATCAGTTTGTTCTCTGGGTTTACCAGTCTAATTCTGCTTTTTGTTTGTTTATTCATTTGGGGGTTTCTTTAGATTCCACTTATAAGTGAAATCATATGGTATTTGTCTTTTTCAGTCTGACTTACTTCACTTATCATACTCTTTAGGTCCATCAGTCTTGTTGCAAATGGCATGATCTCATCCCTTTTATGGCTGCATGATATTCCATTTTATACACACACACACACACACACACACACACATACACACACACACACACACCAATCTTCCTTATCCATTCACCTATCAATGGACTCCTAGGGTGCTTCCATATTGTAAATAATGCTTCCATAAACACAGAGATGCATATATCCTTTCAAATTTATGTTTTCATTTTCTTTGGGTAAATAAATGGAATTATTGGATCATATGGTATTTCTATTTTTAAGTTTTTGAGGAACCCCCCCACATTATCTCCCACATGCATTATTATCTCTATTTTTCAGATGAGGAAACCGAAGTCCAGAGTGGTCATATAGTTTCTCCAGGGTCCACACCTGGTAAGTGATAGAAATAGGATTTTAAATCCAGACAGTCTGATGCCAAAATCAGCAAAGATTTGGCTTGGATGGCTACAAAAATTTAAAAGCAGAAAAGACAACTAAGGTGCCTAGAAAATTCATTTTGGGAAGTAAGCTAGTAAAAGGAGAAAAGTTGTAAAGCCCTTCATATTCCAAATGAAAAACATTTTATTCCACTCATCTCAGTATTTTGCTAAGAAGGAAGGAAAATTATTCCAGGTATAACAAACTGTATAATGCTCCTTTTAAAATATATTTTATTTATTGCTAGAATGTTGTTTAATGTTTTAAAATTCACATATATTACCAACACCATAATAAAACTGTTTATTTCTTGATGATCTTTTCACATATTCCATTATAATATATGTATATACATTTCACTATGCTTTCTCCCAAACCTTTTTGTTTCCCTTTGCTTCCTGAGTATCATTTGGGATAGCTAAAAAATATTCCAATTTTATTTGTCCATTGTTGGCCACCTACATTCTAATTTTTCACTATCAGAAATAACAACACAATAAATGTCTGTTTTTTCTTACAGCTTTTTTTTTCTTTAGAATAAATTCCAAGGAGCCAGGTGACTGAGTCAAAGGGTCTGATTTTTTGCATCCACTACCAATGTGCTTTCCAAAGAACCAAGCTGTTAACATTGCTGCCAGAAATGTAAGAATATACCCCTTTTATTAAGTCAGATCAGCTTTGGTTTGCTTTTATTTATATTAATTTAATAGCCATAAAATGGTTTCTCATTATTTTTTTGACCTTCATTTCTTTGATTTGGAGCAAAGCATTTCTCTACTGGCATGTTTGCAAGTTATTTCCTCCTGTGAAAAATCTGTTCCTATTCTTTGCCCATTAATCTTTCTGGGTCTTAGTGCTCTTGTGATTCACATATTTCAAAACAAAGTTGGCTTAATTTCATTTGTGCAAACTGCATGCAGACTAACTGACTGGTTCGTCTAGACTTACAGTGGGGTGGACCCAAATTCCTGCCCATTTCCCAAACCTCCTAGATTTCAACAACTGGGGCATAAATGTCAATCTTAGCTATAAAAATGTGAACAAGAATGTTTCCACTGCTCAATTTTTTCCTCAAAATACACTTTCAGATCCCTGTACTCAAAATTCTAAGAGTAATGTTAACATTTATACATTGGTCCTTGTTTTCATGGTCAACTATACTCTGGAAGACAAAGGATTATTCTTTCAGTATGGGACAATAGCTATTATAAGATTTCTTTTGTGTTTTTATCCTGAAATTGCTAGGCAGGTACAAAATCAGAGGCGAAAAATAATATCTTCAGACTTTGTTTTCCTTAAGTAGAAAAAAAAAAGCTCCTCAAAACAACATACACAATAAAACTCTTCAATCTTTCAGCAAAAAAGAAAAGGCATAAGGCACATTGTTATACACACTTTTTCTAGATTCTGCCACTCCGCCTCTCATCTCCTCTGTTCTCCAAATGTTTAGTCACAAACCAGAATCCCTAAGAGGGCCTTTTAAAAATATTGATTCCTAGTGGGCGGAGCAAGATGGCAGAGGAGGAGGAGACCTGGATTTCGTTTGGTCTCTGGAATTCAGCTGAATAGGGATCAAACCATTCTGAACACCTACGAACTCAACAGGAGATCGAAGATAAGAATAGTAACAACACTCTGAACAGAAAAGCGACCACTTTCTGGAAGTCATCTGCCATCCCTTCATTGTATCAACCCTTATTTTGTACATATATAAGTCTTTCTTCCTTTAAAATTTTAGCGGCACTTTCTTCTAACAGACCAAAATATGCCCAAAAGCTAGTGTGTGGCACTGATCTATGCACTAGCCTGATCATATTTGATCATATTCTGGTTTTGTTTTGTTTTGTTCTGTTTTTGTTTGTTTTTATCTTTTTCTTTTTCCTTTTTTTTTTTTCTCTTCTTTCTTTCCCTTTCTTGTCCCCTGGTTTCAGGTCTTTTCTGATTTGTATAGAGTATATTTGCTGGGGACGTTGTTAACCTGTTAGCATTCTGTTCTCTCATTCATCTGTTCTCCTCTGGACAAAATGACAAGACAAACAAAATGACCTCAGCAAAAAGAACAAGAGGTAGTACCGTCTGCCAGGGACCTACTCAATACTGACATTAGTACAATGTCAGACCTAGAGTTCAGAATCATGACTTTAAAGATACTAGCTGGGCTTGAAAAAAGTGTGGAAGTTATTAGAGAAACCCTTTCTGGAGAAATAAAAGAACTAAAATCTAACCAAGTCGAAATCAAAAAGGCTATTAATGAGGTGCAATCAAAAATGGGGGCACTAACTGCTAGGATAAATGAGCCAGAAGAAAGAATCAGTGATATAGAAGACCAAATGATGGAAAATAAAGAGGCTGAGAAAAAGAGAGATAAACAACTACAGGATCACGAGGGCAGAATTCGAGAGATAAGCGATATGATAAGACGAAACAATATTAGAATAATTGGGATCCCAGAAGAAGAAGAAAGAGAGAGAGGGGCAGGAGGTATATTGGAGCAAATAATAGCAGAGAACTTCCCTAATGTGGGGAAGGAAACAGGCATCCAAATCCAGGAGGCACAGAGAACCCCTCTCAAAATCAATAAAAATAGGTCAACACTCCGACATCTAATAGTAAAACTTACGAGTCTCAGAGACAAAGAGAAAATCCTGAAAGCAGCTCGGGAGAAGAGATATGTAACCTACAATGGTAGAAACATTAGATTGGCAACAGACCTATCCACAGAGACCTGGCAGGCCAGAAAGGACTGGCATGATATCTTCAGAGCACTAAATGAGAAAAATATGCAGCCAAGAATACTATATCCAGCTAGGCTATCATTGAAAATAGAAGGAGAGATAAAAAGCTTCCAGGACAAACAAAAACTAAAGGAATTTGCAAACACAAAACCAGCCCTACAAGAAATATTGAAAGAGGTCCTCTAAGCAAAAAGAGAGCCTAAAAGCAGCACAGATCAGAAAGGAACACAGACAATATACAGTAACAGTCACCTTACAGGCAATACAATGGCACTAAATTCATGCCTTTCAATAGTTACACTGAATGTAAATGGGCTAAATGCCCCAATCAAAAGACACAGGCTATCAGATTGGATTAAAAAACAAGACCCATCCATATGCTGTCTGCAAGAGACTCATTTTAGACCCAAAGACACCCCCAGATTGAAAGTGAGGGGGTGGAAAACCACTGACCATGCTAATGGACACCAAAAAAAAGCTGGGGTGACAATCCTTATATCAGACAAATTAGATTTTAAAACAAAGACTGTAATAAGAGATGAAGAAGGACACTATATCCTACTTAAAGGGTCTATCCAACAAGAAGATCTAACAATTGTAAATATCTATGCCCCTAACGTGGGAGCAATTATATAAGGCAATTAATAACAAAAGCAAAGAAACACATTGCCAACAATCCAATAATAGTGGGGGACTTTAACACCCCCCTGACTGAAATGGACAGATCATCTAAGGAAAAGATCAACAAGGAAATAAAGACTTTAAATGAAACACTGGACCAAATGGACTTTACAGACATATTCAGAACATTCCATCCCAAAGCAACAGAATACACATTCTTCTCTAGTGCCCATGGAACATTCTCCAGAATTGATCACATCCTAGGTCACAAATCAGGTCTCAACCGGTACCAAAAGACTGGGATTATTCCCTGCATATTTTCAGACCACAATGCTTTGAAACTAGAACTCAATCACAAGAGGAAAGTCGGAAAGAACTCAAATACATGGAGGCTAAAGAGCATCCTACTAAAGAATGAATGGGTCAACCAGGAAATTAAAGAAGAATTAAAAAAATTCATGGAAACCAATGAAAATGAAAACACAACTGTTCAAAATCTTTGGGATACAGCAAAGGCAGTCCTAAGAGGAAAGTATATAGCAATACAAGCCTTTCTCAAGAAACGAGAAAGGTCTCAAATACACAACCTAACCATACACCTAAAGGAGTTGGAGAAAGAACAGCAAATACAGCCTAAACCCAGCAGGAGAAGAGAAATAGTAAAGATCCGAGCAGAAATCAATGAAATAGAAACCAAAAGAACAGTAGAACAGATCAACGAAACTAGGAGCTGGTTCTTTGAAAGAATTAACAAGATTGATAAACCCCTGGCCAGACTTATCAAAAAGAAAAGAGAAATGACCCAAATCAACAAAATCATGAATGAAAGAGGAGAGATCACAACCAACACCGAAGAAATACAAACAATTATAAGAACATATTAGGAGCAACTCTATGCCAGCAAATTAGATAACCTGGAAGAAATGGGTGCGTTCCTAGAGATGTATCAACTACCAAAATTGAACCAGGAAGAAATAGAAAACCTGAACAGACCTATAACCACTAAGGAAATTGAAACAGTCATCAAAAATCTTTTAAGAAACAAAAGCCCAGGGCCAGATGGCTTCCCAGGGGAATTCTATCAGACATTTAAAGAAGAATTAATACCTATTCTCCTGAAACTGCTCCAAAAAATAGAAATGGAAGGAAAACTTCCAAACTCATTTTATGAGGCCACCATTACCTTCATCCCAAAACCAGACAAAGACCCCATCAAAAAGGAGAATTACAGACCAATATCCTTGATGAACATGGATGCAAAAATTCTCACCAAAATACTAGCCAATAGGATCCAACAGTACATTAAAAGGATTATTCACCATGACCAAGTGGGATTTATCCCTGGGCTGCAAGGCTGGTTCAACATATGCAAATCAATCAATGTGATACAATACGTTAACAAAAGAAAGAACAAGAATCATATGATCCTCTCAATAGATGCAGAAAAAGCATTTGACAAAGTACAGCATCCTTTCCTGATCAAAACTCTTCAGAGTATAGGGATAGAGGGTACCTACCTCAATATCATAAAAGCCATCTATGAAAAACCGACAGCGAATATCATTCTCAATGGGGAAAAGCTGAAAGCTTTTCCCCTAAGGTCAGGAACGCGGCAGGGATGTCCACTCTCACCACTGCTATTCAACATAATATTAGAAGTCCTAGCCACAGCAATCAGACAACAAAAGGAAATCAAAGGCATCCAAACTGGCAAAGAGGAAGTCAAACTCTCACTCTTTGCAGATGATATGATACTGTATGTGGAAAACCCAAAAGACTCCACCCCAAAACTGCTAGAACTCATACAGGAATTCAATAAAGTAGCAGGATACAAAATCAATGCACAGCAATCAGTGGCATTCCTAGACACCAACAACAAGACAGAAGAGAGACAAATCAAGGAGTCGATCCCATTTACAACTGCACCCAAAACCATAAGATACCTAGGAATAAATTTAACCAAAGAGGCAAAGGATCTGTACTCAGAAAACTATAAAATACTCATGAAAGAAATTGAAGAAGACACAAAGAAATGATAAAACGTTCCATGCTCATGGATCGGAAGAACAAATGTTGTGAAGATGTCAGTGCTACCTAGAGCAATCTACACATTCAATGCAATCCCCATCAAAATACCATCCACCTTTTTCAAAGAAATGGAACAAATAATCCTAAAATTTGTATGGAACCAGAAGAGACCCCGAATAGCCAGAGGAATATTGAAAAAGAAAAGCAAAGCCAGCGGCATCACAATTCCGGACTTCCAGCTCTATTACAAAGCTGTCAACATCAAGACAGTATGGTACTGGCACAAAAACAGACCCATAGATCAATGGAACAGAATAGAGAGCCCAGAAATGGACCCTCAACTCTATGGTCAACTCATCTTTGACAAAGCAGGAAAGAATGTCCAATGGAAAAAAGACAGTCTCTTCAACAAATGGTGTTGGGAAAATTGGACAGCCACATGCAGAAGAATGAAACTGGACCATTTCCTTACACCACACACAAAAACAGACTCCAAATGGTTGAAAGACCTAAACGTGAGACAGGAGTCCATCAAAATCCTAAAGGAGAACACAGGCAGCAACCTCTTCGACCTCAGCCGCAGCAACTTCTTCCTAGAAACATCGCCAAAGGCAAGGGAAGCCAGGGCAAAAATGAACCATTGGGATTTCATCAAGATAAAAAGCTTCTGCACAGCAAAAGAAACAGTCCACAAAACCAAAAGACAACCGACAGAATGGGAGAAAATATTTGCAAATGACATATCAGATAAAGGGC
>NW_027397064.1:36154454-36155102 GCF_003265705.2 Callorhinus ursinus | reverse complement strand
AGCAACCTCTTCGACCTCAGCCGCAGCAACTTCTTCCTAGAAACATCGCCAAAGGCAAGGGAAGCCAGGGCAAAAATGAACCATTGGGATTTCATCAAGATAAAAAGCTTCTGCACAGCAAAAGAAACAGTCCACAAAACCAAAAGACAACCGACAGAATGGGAAAAAATATTTGGAAATGACATATCAGATAAAGAGCTAGTATCCAAAATCTATAAAGAACTTAATCAAACTCAACACCCAAAGAACAAATGATCCAATCAAGAAATGGGCAGAAGACATGAACAGACATTTTTCCAAAGAAGACACCCAAATGGCCAACAGACACATGAAAAAGTGCTCAACATCGCTCGGCATCAGGGAAATACAAATCAAAACCTCAATGAGATAACACCTCACGCCCGTCAGAATGGCTAAAATTAACAAGTCAGGGAACGACAGATGTTGGCGGGGATGCGGAGAAAGGGGAACCCTCCTACACTGTTGGTGGGAATGCAAGCTGGTGCAGCCGCTCTGGAAAACAGTATGGAGGTTCCTCAAACAGTTGAAAATAGAGCTACCATACGATCCAGCAATTGCACTACTGGGTATTTACCCCAACGATACAAATGTAGGGATCCGAAGGGGTACGTGCACCCCAATGTTTAT
>NW_027397064.1:36116403-36154354 GCF_003265705.2 Callorhinus ursinus | reverse complement strand
GGGAGGGATGGGGTGGCTGGGTGATAGACACTGGGGAGGGTATGTGCTATGGTGAGCACTGTGAATTGTACAAGACTGATGAATCACGGATCTGTACTTCTGAAACAAATAATGCAATATATGTTAAGAAAAAGAAGAAGAAGAAGAAGATAGCAGGAGGGGAAGAATGAAGGGGAGTAAGTCAGAGGGGGAGACGAACCATTAGAGAGGATGGACTCTGAAAAACAAACTGAGGGTTCTAGAAGGGAGGGGGGTGGGGGGATGGGTTAGCCTGGTGATGGGTATTAAAGAGGGCATATTCTGCGTGGAGCACTGGGTGTTATGCACAAACAATGAATCATGGAACACTACATCAAAAACTAATGATGTAATGTATGGTGATTAACATAACAATAAAAGTTATTTTTAAAAATAAAAATAAATAAATAAAAATACTGATTCCTTCCCCCCCTCCCCCCTCCCACCCCTTGCCTAACAAATCAAAATCTTTGGGGTTACAGCCTGATATCTATACTTTTAAAATGTTCCCCAAGTTTTCAAGTATTTTAGCTGCAAAACTCTCATTTTAAACTAAATCTTGGGGCACCTGGATGGCCCAGTCAGTTAAGTGTCTGCCTTCAGCTCAGGTCCTGATCTCAGGGTCCTGGGATTGAGCCCCGCAGTGGCAGTGGCTCCCTGCTCAGTGGGGAGTCTGCTTCTCCCTCTCCCTCCCCCAACTTGTGCTCTCTCCCAGGTAAATAAATGAAATCTTAAAAAAGATTTAAAAAATGTTTTAAAAATAAATAAACTAAATCTTAACAAGAAGCTTAAAGTTTTGTACTGATTTTTTTAAACCCTGCTAAAACAAAAGATTTGTATTTACTTCCATAGTGCTTTGAAAAGAGCTCCTGAAAGACCATTTGCATGCTTAGTGAATCTTCTACCTAAGAAAGAGCAGAGACCAGAGACAAACATTTTTTACTTTTAGCTCTTTGCAGCGGTAAGGTAAGGTACAATCATGGGCATCCAGAATCAATGCCATGCCCTCATTTATCCTCAGGGTGCTCCCTGAAGGGAAGGATTCAGGACTCCTTAGTCCTATCACAAAGAGTTTTTCTGTATTATTGTTGTTGTTGACCAAAAGCCCTTGTCTGAGGGTGGTGCAACCATGAGTAATCTCATTTTTTCAAACTGCTCCTTAATGTTTTGGAGAAGTTATTTTTATCCTTCAGGAAAAATAGAAAGGAGAGTCTTAAAAGCCCAGGTAGCATTCCCAATTTATCCACTGGTGGATTTTGAATTCTTATCACTGTCAGGCATCATTAGAATCTTATTCTAGGATGCCAGTTAGCACAACAGATCATTTATTAATGTAGCCAATAATGTCGAGATACACATTATTCTATTACTATATATAATATGTTATCTACACACACATCCACACACACATACTCTGTGTCAGTAGACACAGTGAGTAGTTTAATAATTGTCTTCAATGTTGATTTCTGCATCATTCTATTAATGAGTTATTCTATATATATCTATTCCATAAATGTAGAGAATACATATATAAAGAGACAGTTGGATAAACTTGAGAATCAGAAGGATATTAACATAGAAGCCCCCATAAATCAATTCCTTACTAACTCTCCAGGTATTTCCACGTAGGTATTTAAATCACAGAAAAACACTTCAGCTGTGGCCTTAACTGGTGGGGCGAGAAGTCTCTACGGTAAGAGTTTTCTCTTCTTTCCGTAGCCCAGGAAAAGAAAGTCATGCTATGTGAAGTGGTCTATGAGAAGACCTGGGCACCTCTGTGTGGTCTCACAGTCAACGAGAAAAAGAGTTAACTACTAACAAGCACACAGTGGCCTCCAGAACTGGTTAAATCTTGTTTTCCGATCTTATTCTAGAAACAACACCAATAATCAGTCCAGAGTTCCTTGAAAGATTACGTTAATGTTTCTCAGCTCAGCCACCCCCAGTGGGAGTATCCCAAGCCCAATTCTATAATATGCAGGCAGCAAATCTTCTGGCCTCCTTGAACTAAAATAGGCAAAAGCACTCAGTATCTCACTATATAGTTTCATATTAATCTTCCAACTCTAGCCTGTAATTGGCCAGAAACGTTGGTGCCTCCTAAACTATCCCACCAAAGTACCCTAACAGCAGAGGAGTATATCCCAAATACAAAATTCAACAATTTTCCCTCATTGATATCTTAAAAATCCTTGCATATATTCTACCTCGGTTCCTGTTAAGTTTATGCATGTGCTTTAATATCAAAACGATGTTTCTCCTGAAACTATAGGACAAATGGATACTCCAGGAGGAGGTACCAACTATATTATAGTATTTCATGTACCCAGTGGGATGCACACCTATCAGACTGTCTGCCTTATTCAAAATGCTCCGCTCCCCAACTGCAAAATATATCCACAAACCATAGTTAGCTGAACCAGGGAAGGCCCTGGCCAGCTCAGGGGGACCAAAGAGATTCTCTCTCCAGGGACTGTGAGGAGATGCAGAGTGAAATGTAATCTCTCTCTTTGCATGGACCGATAGCCCTGTATTCCACTACACACGTGGTCCAAGGAGTCAAGAAAGGTGGTCTTCACAAAGGGGAGGAATGAGGAAGAAATTCAGAGAGAAGCTCCCTGCAAGACGTCCAATCTGGAGGCCATCCTACCTGGGCTGGGCTCCATCAATTTGGAAGCTCAGCCCTCCAAGTAGTCCACCCAGGCATACCACAGAGCACTTCAATTTGAGAAACATGAGCTAAATGATGAAAAGGCACAAGACAGCAACCCAGGGCCCCATTCATCATAGGTGCATCACTTCTGCTGTGGGTACAACCTTGCCCCCAAGAACTCTTGAGATTAAAAAAAAAAAAAAAAAAATGAGGGACGGCAAAATCTAACAACCCTGCAGGCTCCTCCTTGATATAAACTAAGTATTACTTCTTACAAGAAGGAACCATTCTAATGTGCCTCCCCTTAAACGGTCAGTTTTGGAATTGAGACTCTGTAAATTATAAGTGATGCCCCCCCCACCTGTCTTCAGTAGTACCGTGAACTTCCTTTTCCTCCGGTTGTCACATGCTTCGCTGTTATCATTGCTGCCAGTGTGGAAAGAGGCAACCAGCCCTCTGAGTCTTCCCAGGTGGCTGCCCCACCACAGGCAACTCCACATCGACCAGGACAAGAAAGCCAGAGACAGTCATGCTGGAAGACTGACAAAGGATAACAACACACCTCTAGTCACATCATAGAAACTAGAGGAGGACGCTGCACTTAATAGAAGGATTTCCACCAAGTAAAGAAATGTTTAATCATGCATCTGTGCTCTCCGTTGCACGAGATCTTTTAAAAGGGTAATTATAAGTGCACTTTAAAAATAAAAAGGCATCTTAATTGATCTGACCTAAATGTAGAAAAATGATTGAGGGGATTCATATAAAATTCTGAATTTATATTTTTTTATGGAAGCTGTCTTTTGTATATGAG
The DNA here is from genome assembly GCF_003265705.2 of Callorhinus ursinus. Classification (NCBI taxonomy): domain Eukaryota; kingdom Metazoa; phylum Chordata; class Mammalia; order Carnivora; family Otariidae; genus Callorhinus; species Callorhinus ursinus. The sequence continues at coordinate 36,150,869 of NW_027397064.1, read as the reverse complement.
ATTTGAAAGAAAATGTATGGATGGCCTATAATTTGAACCCATTTTCAAAGCTAAGATGTTATATCTCTGAATTCACACCATTTTCATTAATTGCTCTGGACAGCAGAAAATAAGACAAATGGGGAAAGAAATGTGAAAAGGGAGAGACTTCAGATGCAGAATGAGTTTCTAGCAAATGTCCAACAATAGACCAGGCTGGCTTCTGAATCACTAGGTGTGTGAACTTGAAAACAGTCAGGGCTAGACCCCCAACTGTCAGGAGCAGTAGTAAAAAAGATTCCTGCCTTTTTATTATGTGTCTTTGACTGTGTGCCTTTAAAACATCTTTTTTTAAGGCTCCAAAGGCTCCAAAATTTAGATATTCTCCATGTACTGACATACTAGCAGCTTTACAACAAGGCCTTGTGGACCAGCAGAGCGAAAAGATATGACAATTTGAACACAAATACCTACATCAAAGTAACAAAACCAAAGTGCATATAGTGATATAGTCATTATATCAGGAAATAAGTCAACCTGGGGAAGAGGAAGAGGAAATATATAAATATATATCCTAAAGTTAAATAACTATTTTCAGGCTCAAGTTTAAAAAAAAAATACCCTTTAAGATCCATTCTGGAGAAGACATCATGTATCTATTTTAAGATTAAAAGCACTATATGTTAATTAATTGAATGTAAATAAAATGAAATTAAAACAAAAAAACAAAGGCCTAGGTGTTTCAGAAAATGGCATAGGAGAAGCAGGTGTAAGGGTCTGCTATACACAACAGAAGTCAAGAAGCTTGTATCCTAAGCAATTCCTTCCTATGAAATTGGAGCCAGACACATGACCCTAGTCCTACGCCTCCGTGAATCCCCAATAAATAGTAACCTGTGCTGTGAGTGGCTTCAACCTCCTCACAGATCACAGGTTAAAGACAGTCTGTCCAAAGTAAGGAAGGAGAGAAAAACTAGATTCATGCCCTGGGCACCTCAGGAGGTGAGAAAAGAGAGAACTCAGTAGATTCTCCAAACTTCTGAAAGCAACCCATCTTCATAACAATGGAAGAATAGATGGAAAGAAGAAGTCAGCCCCTAAGAAGAAAGCACACTGTTCGTCCAGGTTGGGGGTTTAATATACAGGTGCGAAGCTCAAGCAGATTTCAAGACTCCTTGGAGGCGGCCGCCATAACTGTATGGCTTTTCTTCATGGTGAAAGTGATTAGCTCTCTCTCAGGCCATTTTGCAAAGGAAGCCAGCTGGCCAAATGTGAGTAAACCGACCTAGGAAAGCTGGATATTTGCCAGTTTGGTATGATCTGATAATAGTTTTAAGAAGTATTCTTTAGAAAACAAATTAAAGTCACACAGAGATGTTTTTACTTGATAAAACTTAGAATCAACACACTTGTCAGCTTTTTACTAATTATTATAAACCTTTGGAAACAGTTCCATTTCCCTTCTCTTTTTTTTTGAGTATCTTAAAACCATATTTTTTGCACAAATCTTTTTTTATTGTGGTAAAATATACTTACATAAAATTTGCCATTTTAACCATTTTCAAGTGTACGGTTTAATAGCATCAAATACATTCACATTGTTATGCAAACATCACCACTGTCCATCTTCAAGACTTTTTCACCATCTTATATGGAAAATATGTACATATTCTATACAATGCAATATTATGCAGCCATCAAAAAATGGTATCTTGCCATTTGCAACAACATGGATGGAACTAGAGGGTATTATGCTAAGCAAATAAGTCAATCAGAGAAAGACATGTATCATATGATCTTGCTGATATGTGGAATTTGACAAACAAGGCAGAAAATCACAGGGGAAGGGAGGGGAAAAATGAAACAAGATGAAACCAGAGAGGGAGACAAGCCATACGAGATTCTTAATCTCAGGAAACAAGCTATGGGTTGCTGGAGTGGATGGAGGTGGGAGGGATGGGGTGGCTGGGTGATGGACACTGGGGAGAGTATGTGCTATGGTGAGCACTGTGAATTGTGTAAGACTGATCAATCACAGACCTGTACCCCTGAAACAAGTAATACATTATATGTTAATAAAAAAAAGTACATATTAAAAATAACTCCCTCTTGCCTCCTCCACTTAGCCCCTAGCAACCACTACTCTACTTTCTGTTTCTATTAATTTGACTACTCCAGGTACCTCATATAAGTGGGAACTTGTCCTTTTGTGTCTGGCTTATTTCACTTAACAATGTCTTCAAGATTCATCCATGTTGTAGCATATATCAGAAATTCATTCCTTTTTATTTTTAAGATTTTATTTATTTATCTGACAGAGAGAGACACAGCGAGAGAGGGAACACAAGCAGGGGGAGTGGCAGAGGGAGAAGCAGGTTCCCCGCCGAGCAGGGAGCCCGATGCGGGGCTCGATCCCAGGACCCTGGGATCAGGACCTGAGCTGAAGACAGACGCTTAACGACTGAGCCACCCAGGCACCCCATTCACTCCTTTTTAAAACTGAATAATATTCCATAGTATGCATAAAATGCTCCATATTTTGCTTATCCATTCATCTGCTAGTGAACATCTGAGCTGTTTCCATCTTTGGCTATTGTAAATAATACTGCCATGATCACTGGTGTGCAACTATCTGTTCAAGTCTCTGCTTTTAGGGTGCCTGGGTGGCTCAGTCAGATAAATGTCTGACTTGATTTCAGCTCAGGTCATGATCTCAGGGTTGTGAGATCGAGCCCCGCACTGGGGCCCAGCATGGAGCCTGCTTAAGATTCTCTCTCTCCCTTTGCCTCCTTTCTCCCCCTCTCAAAAAAAAAAAAAGGCTCTGCTTTCCATCTTTTTGGATACACATCCAAAAGTGGATTTGTGGAATTGTTGGGTCAATGGTAATTCTATGTCTGATTTTTGAGGAAGCACCATACTGTTTTCCACAGCAGCTGCACCATTTTACTTTTCCACTATAAATTTCTTTTCTTTTTTTAAGATTTTTTTCTTTTTTAATTTATCTATTTGACAGAGAGAGAGATAGCGAGAGCAGGACACAAGCAGGGAGGGGGGAGAGGGAGAAGCAGGCTTCCCGCAGAGCAGGGAGCCTAATGCGGGGCTCAATCCCAGGACCCTGGGATCATGACATGAGCTGAAGGCAGATGCTTAATGACTGAGCCACCCAGGCACCCCTTCCACCATAAATTTCTAAACTCCTGTAAATAATCTCTCTCAACCTTCTCCATCTAAGCTAATCCAATCCTCCTTAGGCTGCTGAGAAAATTTCGCTTTCAAATCTTTTCCTTTTTTCTTTGTTAAACTGTCCTCCAATTCACAGTTATTAATTCCACAGGTACAAGCATATGCTGCAGACCCCTTCTGCTATGAGTTGACCTTGGTGCTGGAGACACCGCAGTGTCATGAGGAAGGACTCACCACCCTTCTCTGGGTTCTTACTTTATCTAAGATCCTGAAGTATCTCCTGGGATTTATAACTACCCTTTCCTCATATATAAACAGAAGGTCACTTGCTATAATTCATTAAAAATAATGTGGTGCAATAAAGAGACGAGGCCATCCTATCCTGCCTTATTTGACCTTGAGCAAAAACGCTCATCTCAGTGGCCTCATCTCAAAAATGGTAATGTCACCTTTCCTGGAAGCAGAGACTTGAACCAAACAATTTTTTAAAGGGAAATCCAAATAAGGCTTTCTTGATAAAAACAACAACAGCAACAACAAGACAATCTTTGCTAAAAACTTTCACCCTAAGTCTCCATGCCAAAGGTAAAGCTTTGATGACAGCTGACACCTGTCTCTTCTGTAGTAGCTGTCAGTACAGCTGAGTCTGCTGAAGAAAGTTTCAGGTTGAGTGACAACAAGGTACCCTAGAGAATCTGAAACTTTTCGTTGCCAAACAAAGAACCAGAACAATACTGGAGATACCGCTAAGGGAACAAGAACACTGCCTCATACTGAATGAGAAACAGGGCCTCCTGACTCTTCAGAGATGGTCGGAAGAAAGAGCCTGCAAGTCTAGTTCACCTTTTGAGGAAAAGAGGATCTGAAAAGGCTCAAATGTCAAAATCACTTTTGCCATGTGTGAAGGAGTAAGAGAAAAACCTAGGGCAAAATGCAAACACACTAATTAGATGCCTCAACCAAAAATCTACAATGTATGGTGGGCACTAGGCTTTAAAACAAGAATCTGAGTAAGAATCTTGAGTATCAGCGGCAGCTCACTTCCTACCAACCAGAACAAAATAGTCCCATACTTTGACACAAACAAAGCTTCCTGGCCATACAGTAGTTCCCTCTGATAGAGAGCTCTGGGAAGAGAGCAGTAAACAAAATCCAGACGGGAAGTAGTCAGAAAGAATAAATGGCAGAGCTTTCTGGCACTATCTCCTTGTAGAGAAACAAGAGACTTTGCTCTGTTTTAATAAAATTATTTTAGAACACAGACCCTAAAATTACTTATTAATACGGTTATTCACAGAGGGTAGGAGTAGTTCTAAATGGGTTTGTAACATTTGGCTCCATTCCTAGAATCAACATCATAAAGTCAACCCTAATTACCAACCACTGACAACTCCAGAGTCAAATTCCCATCCAGAATGACATATTTTGACCTACTCCCTGGAGGTTGCCCTTTCTGAAGCCTTTTCTCCTTTCCATGCATTTGGATTTGCATGGAAATTCTAGGTGAAAATTCCAATTTGCCAAAATGGGTCCCTTCTTCCCATAAAAGAATATTTAGAAGAGTATACAATCACTTTTAACTGAAGAATGACAATACATTCAAAGTGAACTTCCCTAACATGGCATCTGAGCAATAAGACATATCCCCTGCATGATATGTTCTGTTGCTGCTTGTGAATTATAACTATGCCTCTTTACAAGTTATAGTGTCAAGTCTGAATATGCCTGGAAGCCACAGTAATAGAGCAACACTGAGGAACATGTTCCTGCTACTATTCTCGTGTGGCAGAGGCTCCTAGTTTGCTCCCCAATGCCTATTCCCTCTTTCCCCTATAGAAATAGAAGGCTTAGCTGGGCACATGGCTGCCTACCGAAAGACTACGTTTCCTAGCCTCCCTTGCGGGTAAGTTGTCATGTGACTGGTTCTGGGCAACGGATAGGAGCCACATGGTATTTGCAACTTCTAGGTCATGCTTTTAAAAGGAAAAGACACTGCCTTCCCCTTTCTAACTCCCTTGTGCCACAGTGGCAGAAAGTGGAGCAACCATCTTAATGGGAAGATGGAAGATATGTGGTAGCGATGGCATAGTAATAAGAAAGAAAGAACCTGTATCCCCAACATCATAGAGCCATCTTCTCAGCCTTGGTCTGCTTATGTTCAGACTGGTATAGATGAGACTAAAATAAACTTCTGTGTTGTTATTTTGACCCAACCAGAATCCTAACTAATACATGTCTTGAAGGATTTTGAATTCAACAACTATCTTTTGATATCTGTTCCTTAAACAGAAAGCACCCTGGATTTCTTGAAGGAAATTTCCTACCATGTTTTTTGCAACCATTGTCAGTGATTGATGTTAGTTTGATGTTAAAATCAATCTTTTTGTGTTATCAGTATCAATTTTCACAATCCCCCAAAATCAAGACGTACAGTAAGTAATGCAGAATAAGAAGTGGCTTTCCTACCTTTCAGTTGGGCATCTCACAGAAGAAAGTCTTTTCTTCTGGCCTAGCATTCATTTCATCCAACAAAGATCTCATCTGGCCCCCATCATGCCTCCATCAAAAGGCAGGACATATCTGGGCAGTGGAATACTTCACATCATCTATAAAATGGGAACCTTATCTTAACCTCTCGCAGACCCCTGAAGGTGAAGAGAAGAATCGCATCTTTATAGCTCAGGAAATTGAAATCCATAACTGCAGGTAACTGGACAAAAAAACTTGGGAAAAATTACCAGGTCAGATTTCATCAATTCTTTTTTTAAAAATTACATCATAATGTGTCAATGTGGGGGCATCTGGTCGGCTCAGTCAACAGAGCATGCAACTCTTGATCTCAGGATCATGAGTTTGATTCCCATGTTGGGTGTAGAGATTAAATAAAAAAAACTTTAAAAAATAATAATAATGTGTCAGTGTGGGTTCATCAATTGTAACAAATGTAGGACTCCACTGGGGACATTGGGGATGCTGATAACCGGGGAGGCTGTGCCCATGCAGGGACACGTATTGTATGGGATATCTCTACCTTCCTCTCAATTTTTGCTGTGAACCTACAACTGCTCTTTAAAAAAGAAAATCTAGGGCGCCTGGGTGGCTCAGAAGGTTAAGCGTCTGGCTTTGGCTCAGGTCATGATCCGGGGTCCTGGGATCGAGTCCCACATCGGGCTCCCTGCAGGGAGCCTGCTTCTCCTTCTCCCTCTGCCTGCTGCCTCCCCTACTTGTATACTCTGTCAAAAATAAATAAAAATCTTTAAAAAATAAATAAATAAAAATAAAGTCTATTTATTTATTTATTTAGATTTTATTTATTTATTTGAGAGAGAGAGCAGGAGCGGAAGGTGAGGCAGAAGAAGAGGGGTAAGCAGACTCCCGCTGAGTGCAAAGCCCCACACGGGGCTCAGCTCGATCCCAGGACCCTGAGGTCATGACCTGAGCTGAAGTCAGAGGCTTAACCGACTGAGCCACCCAGGTGCCCCCCCCAAAAGAAAGTCTTTTTAAAAATAGAACTACAGGGGCGCCTGGGTGGCTCAGTCGTTAAGCACCTGCCTTCGGCTCAGGTCATGATCCCAGGGTCCTGGGATCGAGCCCCGCATCGGGCTCCCTGCTCAGTGGGAAGCCTGCTTCTCCCTCTCCCTCTCCCCCTGCTTGTGTTCCCTCTCTTGCTGTGTCTCTCTCTGTCAAATAAATAAATAAAATCTTTAAAAAAATTAAAAATAAAAAAATAAAAACAGAATTACACAATCTGCCTTAAAAGACGTGAAATTTTCTCAATTTTTAAATAGCCATTACCACTTACAGAATGAAAATGATGGTTGGCTGGATGACAAAAATGGTGAAAGAGTCAGCAGCCAAAAACACTGCGAAAACCCAGTGAGCCTCCTGCAGAGCAGAGTCCCCATAGAGTGACTCTGGCCAATATCACCCGGAGCCTCACTCGAGCCAAAACCCCAAATAAGAGTAAACACACCATTAACCCATTCCACACGCCAGGTACTTTTTTCTTATTTTAGTCACAGAAACATTAATGCATTTCCTCAAGTAAAATCTTTTTTAAAATGAAAGCTTGGGCTCGCTCTCTCTCCCTCCCTCTCTTCCTTACAGCCTCTGCTTTGTCTAATGAAAAATGACTGAGTGCTTTGTTTTGTGAGTCAACTCCTGAGTGTAGATTTCTCATGTGCAGAAAGTGCTATCATTGAGACCATTTATGAACAGAGCATCTTAAATGCTGCCATGAGGATACTGCAAACCAATGGGTACCACTTTCCTTTAACACTTGAAGGAGCCCATAATTCCGTGATATTAAAAAGAGGCAAAAAAGAAAAGTTTCTGATAGTATTTCAACCGCTTGGCTTTATTAGCAGTTATAACATAAGAGTTCTATCCCAACCATCTATGTTTTCACAAACTGAACTCCAGGAGTAAAAGCATTTTATTACATCTTCCAAGGGCTAACATTTAAAGCAGATTCGGTTTGAGGTCATTCAAAATCAGTCTAGAATGCAAAGCATATGGATAGGTAACATGCCTATACAGAAATTACCTTCAGTAACAATTAATGTATCAAATGCTTTGCGTGCCGATAGCAAAGGCACTGCTGAGGTGAGTGGGACCTGTGTGAGCGGTGGCAGGTGCCTGGCCAGAACGAGCTCACAGCCTTCCAGGGGACCAGCCAGAGGTGACCATCTAAAGAATTCTCCACCAAAGACCACCGGTTTTCAGTCCTTTCTGATTAGGGACCAAAATAAAAGCTGCAGGAGCCGTTTCAATTTTGATAATTTAGAAAGCCTTAAAGAACGGCTAAGAGCTTCTATAAGCATGCCAGAGGGAAAGGGGAAGAAAAGAAAATTACAGTTGAAATTACATCCTGAAGAGAGCCGGTTAAGCCACTAATAGACAAGCAAGTCTCAAGTCCGCTATCTGACCCAGAAGCCATGGGTGAGGAATTCATTTTTAGGACTGATTACATAAATAAATTACTCTGTTTTGTTTTTCATCTTTCATATTTACAATGTGGACTTTTTCTTTATACAAACTGAAGGATGGTCCCAACCTGAACTTGGGAGTGGGAAATCTTCCACCCTGGGAATGGAAGAGTGTCACCGGCCCTGTACAACCTCAGGCAAGTCATTACACTTCTCCATTCTACCACTTCCCCACCTGCAAAAAAACAAGCCACACTTCCTACTTCCTATTGTGATGAAAAACGAAATAACTAGGGTAAGTCAAGCTCCAAAGAGACTTTCAATGTGGTACGTTGACATTCACAGAGCCAATTTTGAAAGTCTGAGAAAGAACCTCTTCTATTTAATCTATTCACAACATAGAAAAACTCCCTATATAATCTACTTAAAATAATAAAGAAAAAAAGCTTGATCCTCTCAGGTCATAGAGAATTACTTGCTCTGGATAGCCTAGTCTTCTAAATTAACTTCCAAGAGGGCAGAAATTTTGTGTTTTGCTTTGTAATATAGCTTCAGCACCTAGAACAGTGCCTGGCACATAATAGGTGCTCATTAAATATGAGATGGATGAAAGAATAAGAGATTTAGCCCTTATAAATGTGGGAATGTTTCTCATTTTAGCCATTTCAGGTGGAAGTTTTCTTTAAGTATATAGCAGCACTGTTTCTTACCTTCTTGAGAAGATTATAAGGATTATAATAGCATATTTTGCCAAGAGCAAAGAGTACCAGTCTGTATATCCTATATTTCTTTTTTTTTTTTAAAGATTTTATCTATTTACTTATTTGACAGAGAGAGAGAGCACAAGCAGGGGGAACAGCAGGCAGAAGGAGAAGCAGGCTCCCCATGGAGCAGCGAGCCCGATGCGGGACTCAAACCCAAGACCCTGAGATCATGACCTGAACTGAAGGCAGACGCTTAACCAACTGAGCCACCCAGGAGCCCCTGTATATCCTATATTTCAAAGAAGCTCTTAGTATGCTTTAAAATACTAAATCACCCTAGAATATTTTATGTAATTTTTCAGCTCTTTCATGCTTTTACCATTTTTCTCACCCTTCCCTTTCTGTTGGGTTGTCATTCCTCCCTGTTGTAAACGGCTTATAACTGGCTGTTTCTAATTTATTGGGCACTTAAAAGCCATAAAGTCACAACTTACAGCAGTCTGCCTAAAGTAAGAGTACAAAGCTCTAAGTTGGCGCCAGAGACTTTCTCCTAGGAGTAAAGAATGTAATCCTTAGCCCTCGTAACATCTTAGATTGGCTGATTACAAGCTCTCTGTTTTTCAGACTGCTTCCTCATTCTCCACCTAGTTCTGGACAGGTAACAGGCCAGACAGCCAAGATCCAAAGAGGGGGTACTAAATGAACCCACACTATTTCAGTGGGGCATCTCCAGGGGCTAACAGGCAACTGTTCCATTAGGCAGGGCATCTGGAAATTATGGCCCCAGACAAGTGGTGGTTATCTAAGTGAGCAGCTGGTCCAGGATATCCGCAACAAAACTCCAGGAGCACAGTGAAGTCTGTAGGGAGTGGAAACCCTATTCTCAGCACCGGGGTTCCGAGGGAGGAAGCCATTCCAGAGGGGCTGGGGTAAAGTCACCAAGGGAGGAACTGAGAAGGAGTCAACAGAATTAGGTACAAGATAGAAATTATAACTTGGGAACAAAAACCAAAGCTCAATTTTCCGACATGGAACACAAAGGCAGAACTAGACTTGAATTTCCAGAGTCTCAGAGTTAAGGGAGGCCCTTAAATCCTCAAAGCCAAAATGGTACAGAACCTCCAGGTGGGTGTCATATATCTCAGGTTGTGGTAAGGCTGAGGAGCTCAGCAGATTATGACAAGAAAAGGGGGGCACAGGGCTGCCAACTTGTCTATGGCCCAAGGGCATTATCTTCTCCATGACCAAGGTGGCCTCTGTGTCTGAAATGCCCAAACGGCTGACCAAGGAGAGGACATTGCCCCTGGGTGAGTGCAGAGGCAGGAAAACCTAAGGCCCACCAAAGAGACAACTGACTGGCTGGAGGAGTCCATCTATGTCTCTCAAACACTTCTCTACGTGAATTACAGTGTGGTCAATGCAATTATTCCCTGAAATAACACAGTTCTCCAGATGGCAGTTACAGGTGACAAGCCAGAGGCTCTGGAGACCACCTCTGAAGCCCTTCTATGCCAGGCTGTAGCATACATGCCATGAAAATTTATGGTGTCTTGGGGCGCCCGGGTGGCTCAGTCAGTTAAGCGTTCCAACTCTTGATTTTGGCTCAGGTCATGATCTCAGGGTTGTGAGATTGGGCTCTATCCTGGGTGTGGAGCCTGCTTAAGATTCTCTCTCTCCCTCTCCCTCTGTGCCTCCCTCTCCCTAAAAAAAAAAATGGGAGAATGTATGAGAGGAAACGTCTGTATGGCAGATCTTAGATTTAGATCGGTTTGGGAAAGAAATGTGATTCTTAGTTAAAATACTAAATGCAGGGCGCCTGGGTGGCTCAGTCAGATGGGCATCTGTCTTCGGCTCAGGTCATGATCCCAGGGCCTGGGGTCAAGCCCCCCACATCAGGCTCCCTGCTCAGTGGGGAATCTGCTTCTCCCTCTACCCTTCCCCCTGCTCATGAGCTCTCTCTCACTCTCTCTCTCAAATAAATAAAATCTTTAAAAATAAATAATTAAAATACAAAATGTACATTAGGAAAAAAATATTCAAGATTTCCATGAAAAAACACTAAATTTTGGGGTGCTGACCTGGGTACTATTTACATGAGTGTGTTCACAAAGATACATATTTATTTTATGTGCTCTCTCCTATATGTATAGCATGCTTCAATCAAAAGTTTCAAAATTGCCAGAGCAGAGTAATATTTCATCCCTGCCCTGGTCTCATGGAAACTGGCCTTTGATAAGCAATAAAGTAGGGAAAGTTTGAATATGGAGATACAAGCCCTAAGACGCCTCTCTCCTAATGGAGATTCACTCAGAAAAGCATTCGACTCATAACCAGAAGGCTGTTGTTGCCTTGGAAACAGGAGCTGTAACTACCGCAATCACACCTCGGGAGCAAAGATGGCCAAGATCTATTTCAATTCGTAGATGCCTCGAGGAACCACAGATGACTGTAAGCATGGAAGAGAGCCAATCTGTAGTAATGAAGAAGCGCATGCCAGAGTTAGAAAAGCTGCAATTGAGAAGGGGGGGGGGGAGAGGCGGGGGAGGACAGAGAAGGCAAAATTCATGTGTAATAAGGAAAGCCCAATCCAAGAACCGCACACCTGCAAAGCTAAGGTTTCTTTTGCCACCACCGCCACTCCGCCCTCTTTACCTAATTGCACACCCACTGCCTGATGGCATTAGGGAGGTGGCAGGAGTACAAAGTGGAAGAAGACCAGCCTTCCTGCGAGGAAAGACACGCTCACAGAAGTGTTCCACGGGAGGTACAAGCACCCTGGAATGAGGTGTGTGAACGGGTTGACATCGCTGTGGAAAGGGGCACAGGAGGCTTCCGAGAGTAGGAGGCGTTATGAAACTGGGACTCCAAGAATATGCAGGAGGTCCCCAGGCAGAGGTCGAGGAGGAGCATCTCGGGCCAAGGGAGAGGCAGGTACAAAGGACCAAGGCATAAAACGGCACCATTCTGTGTCTCAACGGGGTGGCTATCCACAAATTCTGGGCAGAACAGGTCCCCATCTCAGAGACTGTCCCACACACAGCAGGTTATTTGCCATCTCTGACCTCACCCACTAATTGCTGGTAGCAACCCCCAATCATTATAACAAACGGAACACCCCGCACATTTCCAAACGTACCAGGGAATGAAGGGGGAGGGGCTATTGTTCACGACTGAGAAGCCTGAGAACTTAGAGGAACGGATCTGTGGCTGGAGCAGGGGTTGATGGCGTAGGGCAGGAGCTGAGGATGGCAGGCAGGGGCGGACCAGAGTAAGGGGCCTTGAATGCCCTGCCCAGGAGTCAGATTCTCTGGCAGACTTGGAGAAGAGAAAACAGAATCAGAGCGGTTATGTAGGAGGCCAAGCCGACGAGACTTGGCAGCTGATGGCGTGTGAGGAGGTGGAGAACAAGGAGGAATGGAAGAATAAAGAATAACCCCCACAGTTTTAACTTGGCCAACTGAGTAAACAGTAGTGGCACTAACCAAAGCAACGAATATAGGAGGAAGAGCAGGTTTGGAGGGCGACGGGAAGGGTGAGGTGGAAAATGAGTCTGAGGCACATCAGGGACATCCAGGTATAACTTCTAAGAAGTAATAAGTAGACTAATGCTGAGGAGAGACATCTAGGTTGGAAGTAAGAGAAACCTTAGCATTTCGTGGTAGGCAGAGTCCAAGCTATTCCCCAGGGGCCCCCAGGAGGGGTGCTCCCCAGATTGCTAACTGATGCAGGGAGAGGGACGGCTGAAGGTGAGAAAGCTGAGATACGGGCGCCAGACATGGCCAAATGGGCACCGACACCGCAGGAACAAAGACAGCTGCAAGCTGGAGGGGAGCAGACCAGAGGAGGAGTACCTGCAGTCAGAAGCAGCTACTCCACCCTGGGGCTCCACAGCTACCCTTTTGTGTGAATTCTGTCACATGTTAGAACCAGTGGCTTTCAAACCTATTTGCCTGTGACCCATGGTAAGAAAATAACTTTACATCTGAACCCAGTTCATACACACCCCACGGCTTCATGGGTTTGCAAGCTGTGCAGCTGCCCTGGGCCCCACGCCCAGAATGGTCCCGCTCACGGCTCAGCGCTCTGCTGTCGCCATCTTGAAATTCCTCCTAAGTCCAACTGCCCAATTATGAGGCCAGTTCTGACACACACAACTATGCATTTTTAATAAAAGTTTCACAAAACAATATCTTACTGCATGTGATATAAAACTATATTTTCTGTTCTATTTTATTTTTTAAAAATGCAATCATAGCCCATTACCCAGTAATGGGTTGCAAATCACAGTTTTAAAACACTCCCTAGAGTTAAGGCAATACCTTTTAAGGTTTGTTTTGTTTAGCTGTGGTGGTGGGAGGGGTGTGCAGATTCTTCTGAAAATTTACATATTTTTTTCCTCTACAAAGGACTGGAGGCAGCATACAGCAAACAGGGTATCTGACAAAGGGATTGCTGAAATTAGCTAAGGAAGAGGAGTCAGGGAAGGATCTCTGAGGAACCAACATTGAGTTGGGAGGTGGGAGATTGAGGAAAAAGGGTCAGAAAGGGAGAAGGAAACTAAGAGAAAATGGGCAAAGAGCTTCCAGAAGGAAGTAATCAGTGAGGTCAACCATCCCAGAGAATTCCAGGCTAAGGTGAGAGCTGGATCAGGGAGCCATCAGAAAATGAGCTAGATCAGTCCAGTGGCATGGTGGGAGAAGCCCGAATGCAGACCTCCTAGTGACCCGGAGGCAATAATGCAGAGAAACTAAAGGTAGAACAAAGAAAAGGAGAAATGAAGGAACCTGAGAGATAAGTGGAAGAGAGAATGTTTTCTTTTTAAGAATTCTGGGGGGAGACAAAAGAATTTGGGGAGATTTGAGGGTGACTTAAAATCTCTGAGGCCACAGACCATTGCCTCATTTAGAAGTCTGGTCCCACACCATATTAAAAATGTGAAAATATAGCCGCCCCCCTCACTAAATATACATCACTTTTATTTAAAGATTTATTTGTTTGTTTCAGGGGGCAGGGGCAAAGGGAGAGGGAGAGAGAATCTAAAGCAGACTCCCCGCTGAGCACAGAGCCCGACGTGGGGCTCCATCTCACGACCCTGAGATCACGACCTAAGCTGAAATCAAAAGAGTTTGACACCCAACCGACTGAGCCACCAGGGGCCCCAACATTACTTTTATTTGAGTTAAAAATAACTATACATTGAGTTGAGTTGTAAATGACTAGTTAACATAAAGTTATGTTTTATAGGTGTTTGATTAAATATATATTACCTTCGATTTTACAGTTTTCTTTTAGTATTCAAGAAGCCAATAAAAACTGCTTTTTTCCTGATTTTCAGACATGTTTTTAGGCCTCTGAAAAGCTCAGAGGCCAAAGGCCTTAGGTCCATAATCCCTAAGGATTAATTAACGAGGACTGAGTCTCTCTGAGGCTGAAGGAAAGAAGTCTCAGAAGCAGCAAGATGAAAAGGAAGTTAAGTCAGGACATGTGAGGCTCTGATAGACAAAGAACACCTACGTGACTGTCAGAAGAGGCTAGAAAACCCAGGTTCTCTTAACGGCAAAGTCAGTGAATAAGCAACGAATAAGTCAATGAATAAGTAAGTGAAGGAAGAGAAATGTGAAAAAGTCAATGAACACAGAAAAAGCTGTCTAACTTCATTAGCACTGAGGGAAAGGTCCATTTCTCACGTACTGGATTGGCAACATTTTGAAAAACGAACAGCACCCAAAGCTGAGGAAGGTGTTGAGGAACCGGCCTCGGGGACACCTCTGGGTGGAATGTGACTGCTACCACTTTTGCAAAAGGTTGTCTGGCAGCCTGCATTAATGAATGACCCGAGGACAAGAAAATAACCTCCCTCACCTGGGCAGCTCTCACTGCAGGTGTCCAAAGGGCTGTGTCTTCGATCCCATGATCTCAGCTTCCACTGACCTCCTGAAAGAGGCCCTTCCTCCAACACAGCATCTTACTTTGTTTTTCTCAGATCGCTTACCTCTAACTGCCATTTCCTATTTCACGTATTGTTTTACCTGTTTATACACAGCTCCCACCCCCACTACAATGGTAAACTTCTAGAAAGCAGGGAGCATCTCAGTCTTGTTCAGCTCCTTATTCCCAGCTTCAGGGTACCTGTAGAAGCACTATTAAAACTACTGATGTTCCTTGCAGCATTGTTTTTATTTTTTTTTAAGATTTTATTTATTTATTTGAGAGAGAAAGAGCACGAGAGGGAAGAGGGTCGGGGGAGAAGCAGACTCCCCACCGAGCAGGGAGCCCAATGTGGGACTCGATCCCGGGACTCCAGGATCATGACCTGAGCCGAAGGCAGTCGCTTAACCAACTGAGCCACCCAGGCGCCCGCAGCATTGTTTTTAAATAGTGAAAAGTGGAAACAAGCCGAATGCCAATGATAGGGAAAATGGTTGAATCAATCACAATACATCTACATTACAGAATATTATGAAGCTATGTACTGACCTCGGGGAGAGGGTGTCCATAATACACTATTTTGTGGATAAAGAAATGTATAAAACATTTAGAATCCTATTTTTATTGAAAAAGAAGGGGGAAAAAAACATGGGTGAATATATTTGTCCATGTTTGTCCAGCAAGAGGAAACGCACACAACTGTTAATACTGATGTCCTTTTTTGTTTATTTATTTTTTTTAAAAAATATTTTATTTATTTATTAGAGAGAGAGCACAAGCATGGAGAATGGCAGGCAGAGGGGGAAACAGGTTCCCCGCTGAGCAGGGAGCCCGATGCAGGACTCGATTCCATGACCTGACCTGAAAGCAGACACTTAACCAACTGAGCCATCCAGGCGCCTCAATATTGATGTCCTTAAGGGTACGATGACAATGGAGGGGATAGGTAGTTTCATTGTTACAGTGAGTCTATCTTTTGTAATTTTTAAAAAAAATTAGATTATTTTAAAGAATTCTTGCCTCAGAAACCTTAAACAAACCTATTAAAAACTATGCTCCTGTTGTGTTTATTTCCTCTGTCGGAGTTAATAAGGCTTACAATCCAAAAAAAAAAAATAAGGCTTACAATCCACCAGACTTGCCTATGGCCAACCTCACACCTAGTAGTTATTCCCCTTTGATTTGTTAAAAAGCCAAAATTATTCCAACATGAAGTAGCAGAAGTGCCTTGCCTTTGATTAAAGACAGTAGTTCTCCCTGGGAGACCTGGAAATGATTTGAAAGCCTTTTCAACGGGCCACTGACAGACTGCAGCCTCCCCGCCGCCCGGCGAGAAGCCAAGCCAGTGTGCCTAGCAGCCACAGGTCCCCACAACACACCTCGGGTTCCCCAGGCAGCTGTGGGCCAGAGGCTCCCCACACACTCCAGTTGGCAGGGGCCTGGGAAGTGATATCTTGGAAGGCCCAGGGCACTCCTTCCAAGGGCCCCTAAATCAAATGTCCTTGTCGATGCCAGAAACAACCTGGAAGGAAAATCTTATCACAAAACAAGCAGCAATCAGGCACGTCAAGGATTTTTTAAATTAATTCCTTAAGCTGACCAAGTGATAAAAGCTAGGAATTTAAAAGGACTCAGCTATTTCTACCGCACTGTGCTAATCCACCTAAAAGCTCTTCAACCAACCACAAAGGAAACAAGATGAATGAGACAGGCTTTAGCAGCTCAGGTGTCCCACTCCAAGATGGGGTACAGCACGTCACACCAACCCCATGAATGGGAAGGAAGGAAAGGAGGGAGGGAAGAGAATTGTCAAGCCCACATGGACATCACTGAGGGAACTTGGCATTTGGAAGGCCTGTCACCCAGGCCTCACCGAGACACCAGTTAGGTACTTAAACCAGGGAAGTGAGTGAAAATTCTCTAAGCCTCAGTTTCCTCATCTATGAAATGGGAATGATCATCGTGCCTATCTCCTAGGGTTACTGTGAGGCCCAAGTGAGGATACACACAAACCCTGAGGTAGCCCAGAGGTGAGCTGCCCACATCCCTATTTGTGTAAGGACTTGCCGGGGCATGCAGGGGGTGCAGGCAGCACAATGCCCCCAGGCCCAGCTCCCTCAGGGTCCGCCTCAGCTGCAAAGAGTAGCCTCCCCGAAACCACCCCGTCCTGCCTCTCTGCATGTAACCATCCGCATCCAGTGCCTGAGGTCAGCAATTCTGGCACAAAGCAGGGCACTAGGACTGCAGTCACTGGAAGGTTTCCCAGCAGGTTGGCTGAGGCCTTTGCGACCTCCTCCTCTACCCATTCCTGCTTCCTTCCCTTCCTAGATATTGCTCCCCAGTGAGCATCTTGCACCCCAAATTCCACATCGGTATGTTTCTGGAGAACCTGAGGTGCAATGAAGCTCTTTTGCAGTTTTAAGTACCCCAAGGTTTCTATAATGTGACTAAGAGCAAAAGCCAATTCTGGTTTAGAAAAAAAAAAAAAAACCTTACACCCATAAACTTTGTTGTCTGTTTTTGCTTTTTTTTTTTTTTTTTAACATACATGCCATTTATATGAAGTATTCAAAGTCTGGTAATTAATTCATATTCACCAAATGCGTACAGAATACGATGTCCTAGGGGCAACCTGGTGTGCACTGACGAGAGTCTAGGTTTTTCTGTCACTGTGGCTTTGACTCTCAGTGCAGTGGCACTGTCCCTCCAGGCTTTGGAACAGGGTAAGGGGCTTTTGGTTGTGATAATGACTACAGGGCTCTGCTGGCATTTGGGAAGCGGGGAGCAGGAAGGCTAGACTCCGAAGGTCTCTCTTGATGGATTGTCCCAGGTCCCACACAACTCTCATTAAGGAGAAAAAACAAAGTTTATTTAACTGTCTGAGTCTAGATCTTAACTCTGCATTTCATAAAAATGTGTTGTCCAGTTTTTTTTGTTTTTTTTTTTTAAAGATTTTATTTATTTATTTGACAGAGAAACGAGAGAGGGAACACAAGCTGGGGGAGCGGGAGAGGGAGAAGCAGGCTTCCCACAGGGCAGGGAGCCTGACGTGGGGCTCGATCCCAGGACCCCGGGATCATGACCTGAGCCGAAGGCAGACACTTAACGACTGAGCCACCCAGGCACCACCAAAAATATGTTGTTCAGTTTTAAATACACTAAATTTGCTAGGAATCTGATTACCCTATGAATCAAGAGAAGGATGTGCTTTCTTCTATTCAGAAATTTGCCAAGAATTTGTTTACCATCTCCAAAAATCATGACAGTTTCAGGAATGTCACTCATGATTAATGAGTCACCTCTATAACACACCTGTATTGGTCTACATTTATAGTAGTCTTATTCTTCATGATATACATAAAAAGGCTTATTAGCCCTTATTTCTAAGGCTTTATATACATAATTATTGATAATACCCAGTTCAGTATTTCTTAAACCTAATTTATCTGATTATTTCATTGTGCCTTCTAACATAGCTATGCACATACCGAAATACAAGCTACAAATTATTTTCAGGTTTCTCCTCCTTTATATTACAGTTGGAGTCTTAATGTTTTTGGGTTTGTTTTTTTTTTTAATATTGTGTGTAAGTGAGGTCTAATGAGTTTCATTTCAGGAAGTAAAGAGGACGTTGCAAAATATATAAAAGGAGATGTTGAATTTGACAGAGCTGGAAACGACTGCCTTACAGAATCCATTCTAAAACTGGGGTCTGAGGCCCACCTGCCGCAGAAGCATCTGCGGCAGTCATTAAAAAAAAAAATCTAGGTTCTGGCGCGCCTGGGTGGCACAGTCGTTAGGCATCTGCCTTCGGCTCAGGTCATGATCCCGGGGTCCTGGGATCGAGCCCCGCATCGGGCTCCCTGCTCCACGGGAAGCCTGCTTCTCCCTCTCCCACTCCCCCCTGCTTGTGTTCCCTCTCTCGCTGTGTCTCCCTCTGTCAAAAAAATAAATAAAATCTTTAAACAATAAAAATTAAAAAAATCTAGGTTCCTATCGGCCAGCTGGGTGGCTCAGTCGTGCATCGGGCTCCCTGCTGAGCGGGGAGCCCGCCTCTCCCTCTCCCTCTGCCTGCTGCCCCCCTGCTTGTGCTCGCTCTTTGTCAAATAAATAAATAAAATTTTTTTAAAAATAAATAAATAAAAATTAAAATTAAAAAAAAATCTAGGTTTCTAAAATCCAACACAGTAGAATGTTCTCTGGGGCTAGAACCCAGGAATCTGGATTTTTTTCAAAGCTCCCCAGGTGAATGTGACGCTTGTCCTGGCTTGGAAGCCACAGCTCTGGAAGAGAGAGGGGGCACCAAGCCATCGCCTAGCCTGGAGGTGCTCACGGTCTAAAAGGAGAGCGTAAAATTGTATTTGTAACACCAGGCACATAACTGTCAAGTGTCAGAAAAGGAAACCAACAAAGTTCTATGGGAAGTCAAGAAAGGGAGACACTAAGCTAGGAGAGGGGTCTGCAAGAGGGTATACTGGAGCGGGAAGGTCTGAAAAACAGAGAGGGAGCCTCATGTCTGGGGAGCACTACTGCAAATGACCTTGGCATACGTTATCTCCATCAAAACCCCCTCCTGCCCTCTGGAGTAAATACTATGCCTGCCCAGGTTTTCCAAAGAAGCTACTGAGGCCTAGAGAAGTCAAGTAACTTAAGGTTTCAAACTCAGGCGTTGCAACCCAGAGGCCAGGCCAGGACCTGGCCCCCAAAAGAGGTGGGAGGGGAGTGAGTATGCGAGAAGGCCCAGGGAGTTTCAACAAGTGTGATTTCTACCCACAAGCTGCATATTCATCTTGCTATTCGCCTGTCACCAGCATTCAAGACAACAAGAAGCCACCATTATTAGGGATTCTGAGCATATATTATTCACATATGACTGGAAAGACTCTAGGATGAGAATAGGCATTCAGGAGTCACCAATGCTAATGAGCCACAAACAGAAAAGCAACCTAACTGAAGCAACAGCAAAATGGAACGAGGCTCGGAATGAGGAGTTTGCTCATTGCTTCCACTGATCTAGCCACAGAATAAGGCAGCTTCTGCTTAATCAATTCCCACCTAATCAGAGAATCATCTTAACACTGTCTCCCAGAGCAGCAAATTAGCCTAATAGTGAGTGCACAAATCAGAAGGGTATTGGTGGGGAAGGTGGGGATGGAAACATGCTTGGAAGAAAAGCAATTGGCGAGTGCTAAGGGGTTAAGTGGTGTTTAACTAGCTGTTAAACTGCAAAGTGCTGAGCTTCCCCATTCTTTTTTTTTTTTTTAAGATTTTATTTATTTTTCAACAGAGAGGGAACACAAGCAGGGGCAGTGGGAGAAGGAGAAGCAGGCTTCCCGCTGAGCAGGGAGCCCGATGCGGGGCTCGATCCCAGGACCCTGGGACCATGACCTGAGCCGAAGGCAGACGGTTAACGACTGAGCCACCCAGGCGCCCTGAGCTTCCCCATTCTAATACAGAAACTGTCAACAATGAATAGAAATGAAGATGAAATGCATCAGATTCTGTTTTTTTTCTACAACTTGGATGTACACCCAGGTAGAAACAAAACTTATTTTCATCACTTGCAAAGGGAAAGATCAAGGCTCTTCATAAGCCACTGGTTGTTGATAAGTGTTCCTTAAATTCAAACACCTAGGGGCGCCTGGGTGGCTCAGTCGGTTAAGCGGCTGCCTTCGGCTCAGGTCATGATCCTGGGGTCCTGGGATCAAGCCCCGCGTCAGGCTCCCTGCTCAGCAGAGAGCCTGCTTCTCCCTCTCTGCCTGCCTCTCTGCTTGCTTGTGCTCTCTATCTCTCTGTCAAATAAATAAAATAAAATCTTTAAAAAAAAAAATTCAAACACCTAGAATTTAGCATGCACCAGAATCACCTAAGAGACTTGTTAAAACACAGGAGGCTGGGCCCACCCCCAGAGTTTCCAATGCTGTAGATCCTGGATGGGACCCTGAAATTTCCATTTCAAACAATTTACCCTGGTGCTGATTCTGCTGACATGAGGACCGCACTTTGAGAACCACTGCTTAGAATGTCTCCAGAGCCATCAAGAAGGGTAGGGGTGGGGGGCAGAAAGATGAAGGCAAGGAGCTGAGAGAGTGAACTGGGAGTGGGGCAATCACAGCAAACAATGGAGGGTCCTCCTAATAACACAGGGAAAGTTCCACGTATTCTTTAAATCAATGGTTTGTCATATCACTTAAGAATAAGGAGTCTGGGGGCACCTGGGTGGCTCAGTCATTAACCTCTGCCTTCAGCCCAGGTCATGATCCCAGGGTCCTGGGATTGAGCCCTGCATCCAGCTCCCTTCTCGGTGGGGAGCCTGCTTCTCCTCTGCTTGTGCTCTCTCTTTCTGCCAAATAAATAAATAAATAAAATCTTTAAAAAAAAAAAAAAAAGAATAAAGAGTCTGTAAGCCATCATGTAACAGCTACTACATATCCGTGGAAAATGGGAATGAAATGACAAGGAAAACAGAGGACTTTCACTTTTCATGAATGTGAAATGAGATTGGTGAATGAAAGGGGAAGTCAGAATATATCACAAGGGATAAGAGGTCCCAGGTCAGAGACAGCTGAATGGCTACTTCTCTGTCTACAGGACCCTGAGGAAAATTCACTGGTTCTACGTTGCTCCTTCCCTCTGTCCACTTCTGTTCTCACTATGACTGCTAACCCCAGGTCCATAGTCTGAAGAGCACCTGGCTTCTGCAATGAATGAAATCCTGGTTTGACCAGCCCCATTCAGCACCCAGTGGTAACCAGTCAAAATCAAACTTCAGGTTTCTTTTGGACCAGCTTTAAGCCGACCTGGCAAAGGACCTCCAGGTAAGGCAGACCAACTACTTCACGCATCACCGTGGGCAATGGGCATTTCTTCTGCTGAGCTGAAGCAACACTAATACCAATGCATTACACCCCTTTCCCCGAGATTCCCCAACTTCCAGGTACATTGCCAGGAGACCAGATGCTTCTGGATGAAGATTTCCAATCAAGGCACTGCTCTGTGGCCCTAGCTTTTATTAACTAGAAAGACCAAAAGGCCCCTTTGCCCATCTTCTCTTCCCCTCCATCCTTTTCCGTTCCCCCAAGGATGACATGTGGGTCAGCAGCAAGCAAGTGCCTCAAATCTCTGAGGCAGAGACCTTTGGCCTTGGAAACATTTGGAGCAGAAACAGGTGGTGTGGTCTGGAGCAAACATTCAAGAGAAGAAAATACCAAAAGCTCTGAGAGAAGAATCTCTACACATGGAATTCTCATTTGCATTTCGTGCTGTCAGTGGTTTTCCAGTTTTCCCACATCCCTTCAAAAGTTAGGTTCTCGCATGGTGTGTTGTGAGCAGGTCAGACGAAGAGGGTTTTTTTTTCTTATGGTTTCAGGCTGGGTTATATTTCATAACCACATGATTGCAGGGCTGAGCTTAGCAGTGCCGTATTTAAGAGACAATTGCATATCCATCATTCAGCCCACGTTTCAAAGACTGATAAAATATTGCTCCTGTGGATTTAAGAGAAGATGAAAAAGCATTTCCCTCTCCTAACTAACAAGACTGTGATGGTCACTTCCTAATACAATGCCAGGGGCCCTGCCTGTGCACAATAAAACTGCATTTCTAACTGGAAGATGGCTGAGAAACAGTATCGCACAGTCCAGGCAGTAAACAAGGCACTGGTTCTCTACATCGTGGTTGGATTATTTGTCCTAAAACACAACTTTGCATGTCTCCCACCCATGATCAAGCCTTCTGTGGCTCGGCACAGGATCCAAACCCATGAGTGGTCTTCCAAGGGCCTGCACACTCTGGCACGGCCCATTCTCTCCAATCCACCTCCCACAACTCCTGGGCGAACCCTCAGCTCCAGTCAAATTGCTCCTGGAATACCCTGCACAGAGATTCTTCCTTCTCTCTTGCTTGGCTGACTTCCGCCCCAAATGCCCCCTCCATCCTTCTTCCCAGTGTGTCAGTCTCCGACCATGAGGCATTGAAAAACCCGCTCAAATTGCATATCCTCCACCAAGTTGCTCTTCAGGAAACATCCTTCCCTGGATGCTCTCTGACCCCCACCCCCAGCCCCCAACTGCCATGCGAGTGGCCTCTGGCCGGGTACACGGGCTGCCCTGCATTGTGGCTTCTCTACTTCCATGTGCCCCCACCCTGCCGCCGCTGGAGTGTGAAGCCCAGGGTAGGGCACCCCCCTCCCCACCACTTCCCTAGCACCTCCCCTGCCCTCCTCACATGGTGGATGCTCAAAAAAGGTTTGTGGCCATCCCGTCAGCAATCACCGCCATGAGAATTTGGTCCTCGGTCGGACTTCTGGTTTATGCAACACTTCTGTCTTTAAACCACCTGATTTCTCTTGCTGCCCAATCACTGCCCTCTTTTAGCCCAACCGAGCATGTGACAGGTCTGCCAATTCACTCTGTCCCTAGGGCTGCTGAACAGCTTAATGAGTGTTGAACAGAAGAATCAGAAGAGGCGATTTCTAGGTTGGAAAAGAAATCACCCTGGGTCCCAGGGGGCCGTGTGCAGGCTACAGACAGGAAACCGGCAACGGGAGAAAAAGATTAGCGTAAAGGAAAAGGGGGCGAGGCTCCCCTCCACCTCAGTCAGCAATCCCTCCAAGAAACAAAAAGGAAAGTACCTGGCTGGAACGTGGGCTAAGATTGCTGAGATGAGAAAACTGTGCCTACAACCAAAGCACAAAGGTTTGCTCCCCACCCCCCATCACCAAGAGCTCAACGTGAACACTAGCAGTTTTCACGCAGCACATCTGTTTTCAGTTACCTGTGCCTGGATCACAAACTCAAGAGAGAAATGGAGAGATTTTGAGCTGACTCTACAGTTCAAGGTCGGGGCAGATTTTGAGCTGACTCTACAGTTCAAGGTCGGGGCAGATTACGTGGAGATGGACGGCAGGGTGTAAAAGCCTCGAGCCCTTGCCGGGCCATGTTCATGGTCTTGACAGGCGGCACCGAGAACATGTCAGAGGGCTAGGAGGTGTTCTTTCACTGGCTCGGTTACTGAAACAGGAAGAGCTGCCCAGGAGTATCACCGTCACTTGATAAACACAGCCAACTACCCATATCAACCACTAATTGGCCGGTTAACTTGCCAATTAACAGCTGCGTGTTACCAATCCATTCCCAACATAGTTATTCTTTCTTCTTCCCATCCTTCCATTTTGCTACTGTCTTCCTAAAGCTCTCCGGCCATGATTTTGTTTTTCTTTATTGAAAAAGTCTTTGACTACTAGAATCTTCTTTGTATTAATTCTTAAGCCCTGGTACTGTTCACGACATTGGCTCTCCAGGCTCATAAAAATACTTCCAGGAAGAACATCCCCTTCCTTTCAGTGAACTGGGGAGACAGTATATTGTCCATAGGCAGATGCGGCAGAGCAGGAAAGAAGGTCATTAGCCGTGTTCTTCCTTCATAAAACCTGCCACATTTGGCGCCAGGTTAAGTAATACAATACTGATATCCTTGAGTTATTCTTTGAAATATGAGATATTGGAAATCTCTCCATACCAAAATGAGAATTCCTCCCTTATCAGACACTGCCCTGACCTACATAAGCCTGGTACAGTTCCCAAGCTTTACCTCCCCGCCACCCGCCGCCTTCTTGTTTCTTTATTGCTGTAAACACAGTTGAAAGAGGGAAATGTAATTTTAAAAATCCACTTTGGTGACAAGGATTCCAATGACTTCATTGCTACTTTAAACTTTTTTTGAGAAATTGTTGCCATAAATTATTAAATATAGACTTTCTTGGTAAGTATTGTCATCCAAGTACTTAATTTCTTACACTTTTAATAGTTGAGTTTCTATTAAGAACCCAATTTTGGGGGGCGCCTGGGTGGCTCAGTCGGTTAAATGTCTGCCTTCAGCTCAGGTCATGATCCCAGGGCTGGGATGGAGTCCCGTGTCCGGCTCCTTGCTCAGCGGGGAGGCTGCTTCTCCCTCTCCCTGCTACCCCCCCTGCTTGTGCTCTCTCTGTGTCAAATAAATAAATAAAATCTTAAAAAAAAAATGCAATTTTTTGGTAGGGAAACATTATTTACTATAATTAAAAAGGCACATCATGTTAGGAACTGTTTCATTATTAATTTTTTACTTGAATTGCTTTATATGGAAACACAAAGATTAATACTGAAATTTCAATAAAACAGGTATTGAAAGACTGTATCTAGGGGGCTCAGCCCAAAGACTGACATGAAATTTTACAGGACTCAGTATTTATTGGTGGAAAAATAAACTGTATGCCATTTTGTCTGTTCCTAGGGCAATTCATCATAATGGGCTTTTTAAATTTTTAGGCCTCACTGTAAGGAAATTTAACCAGTACAGTTTGGTGTCACCTGGGCTGGTCAGAGAAGGACAACCAAGTTCTGAGAAGGGGTCACCAACTTCTGTCACCAGTCCCTATGTGCTGGCAGGAGAAATGAACCTGGGTGAGGGGTAATCTAAGTGAAGCTTAGAAGCTTACACAAAAATACTCGTCTATAGATGTATTCCTGTGATGTTTCCTTCTCTTTTAAAAAAAAATCTACAAGGGACTCTTCTAAGAGAACTACAAAAGTTTCTAAACAGATATAGAACACCACTGGTTAACTTGCCAAACAATAATATGGAAGCTGCTATATTTTTAATTCATAATAGCAGACACCCATAGTGTGTTCTCTGCCTAGAAAAGTAGGGGCTCCTCTCACTGATCATCCATCTGGCTTCTCCTCTTACTCAGAGAACTCACCCACTTCCACTGTTTAACTACTATCTTAATTCCTGCTCATTCCACTCCGACCGTTTCACCTTCACCTTCCCCAAACATAAAAGGAAGGTAAAAAGCTGGGCTCAATCCCTCTCCTGCCAACCTGCTAACATTCCCAACGTCATGCCCCTCAACTTCCCAGGGTGGCCCCTGGGTCTGCCATACACACCCGGGGTTCATCATGCCCCATCCAAACCACCCCAACAGCCCCACCTGGAAGTCTCGGAACTGAGTGAGCTACCTCTATCCAATCTCCACATATGAGAAAAATAAGATAGATGGATGGATAGATAGATAACAGTAAACTACCTCTCTCCAAATGCCAGACTCATCCTCAAACTTTTTTTTTTTAAGATTTTATTTATTTGACAGAGAGAGACACAGCGAGAGGGGGAACACAAGCAGGGGCAGAGGGAGAGGGAGAAGCAGGCTTCCTGCTGAGCAGGGAGCCCGATGCGGGGCTCGATCCCAGGACCCTGGGATCATGACCTCAGCCGAAGTCAGACGCTTAACGACTGAGCCACCCAGGCGCCCCTCATCCTCAAACTCTTAACACACACACAGCCGCCTACCTGCCACCAGCCTATCACTACACACTGCTCAGTTTAGCAAACTACACACACACCAACAGCAACTGTCCCTCACCAAGCCTCTTCAGTCTTTCTCTAACGCCTCCAAGTAATACAGTCCCCCGGAAAACACGGTCAACAGCACAGTCTCCACATTCGTATCAGAATCATTTTGTATGATTTTTAGACCCAATACGGATTTGGAATTAGCACTGACCAATGAGTCTCATGCTGTAGGAAGTTTACTGCGGATTTAAACAAGATTTAAACTTCCTTTCCGCTGCTGGGAAGAAAATGAGGGAAAGTTATAAGCAAGCAAGTAGCAGTTTCAAATTCCCAGGAGGCTTTTCAAGTAATATATACATTTTAAATTCCAAGGAAAAAAGTTTGCCTGCATTTCTTTAAGAGAGGAAATACCAGTCAAACTACACCCCATCACATTATCCCTCAAAATACAGTTAGCAAGTTAGCAACACCATTTCCTCACTTTACAAACACATCTGCTGCTAGATTCAGCAAAAGACACACTTTACGTCCTATTACTGGTTTTGGAAATTACAAACCTCAAAAGAAATTTGATGTGAATTACCTAGGGGCTGGCGCCTTATACAAGGGCTGACAATGGTTTTCTCGTTTTAATTAAGCAAGGTAACTCGCATTTCGCCAAGGGGAAGAAAACGAATAGACAATCAGACAATTATCTCCAAAAGAGGTCCAGGACACTGTTCCCTTGCTGGATTGAAGGGTACAGGCAAACTAAAACTAAGATGATTTGATATAATCTAAAATATTGAAATGTCTACATTTTTCTGGAGAAAATAAAGTATCCTCATATGAACAAATGTGTAACCTGTTCATTTGGTATAAGATCAACTCCCAAAGTACCTCCAAACATGGACAGACATCTATACCTTGTGACATTAAGAGATGGAACTCACTTTAGTGAAATGCACTTGCAAGCAACATCAAAGAATCACATGAGGAGAATGAACAAGGGTCCTGGGCCTCTGGCGGGGGAATCAGGATTTCTCTGAGTTTTCCCTGCCATTTGGTCTAGAGGTTTCCAACTATCATCCCTTAACACATCCATATTCTATGACCAGGTCCAAGTTGCCTACCCATGAAAATCAAGCAATGGTGTTCTTTTCCCAATTCTCAAAAGGAAAATAACAACAACAACAACATAATAATAATAATAAAATTATATAAGACATTTGCTCTTTTGTAAACTTTCCCATTAGTTCCTCTAAAACCTTAGCATCCATCACCATATGAGCTAACAAGAAATTAAGGCATCATGTAGTCAAAAACTACCTGTGTGTGTTGAAACAAAATCCTAGAAATGATTCCTTACACAATTTTAAGTTGTTAAATTTTAAGATCTAAAGACCAGCAACACTCACAAGAGAAATCTATTTTCTGCTTTTACATGGGGCCTTTTTCATAAGACAGAAGTGGTAGTCTTCCAGTTTCATGGTACTCCAAGCAATGTGCGTCTCAACGCCCAACCAGGCGCTTCACCTGCTGAGCAAGTTTGAGTATCACCCACTAGTCTCTAGTCAAACCCCTCAATCCATCCACAACACATTCCGCAGGAAGTGATGAAAAGTTAGAGAGTTTGAGTTACATAATGCCTGTGGCCCTTGATGGGTCACACTGCAAAAACATCCACCAACAAGTTCCACAAACCCTCCTGCTACAGGAATGGGGCTGGGACCATGGCGGCCAAGAGTTAACCGATGAAGCAGGTCTAATGCCATAAAATGCTACATGTGGCACAGAGCCCCCACCTGTTCCACTTCTGGATTATGATCCATACACAGCAGCCTGCCTGCGATGGAGCAACCAGAGAAAATGGGTTCAAAGTGTAGGAAGCCATGGGTTAAAGTGACTTGCCAAACTATCGGAAATAGTCTAACTGGATGTTGGAGCTTTAATGCGTGGCTCTAAAGGGGTAATGACTCTCACTACTCTCTCATAAACATGCTAAGTAGATTTTTACTTTCTCAAGAACCTACATCCTTCTGTGGCTTTATGACTTAACTTCCACAACTGAGAGTCTCTTATGCTATTAACAGCCTAGCGTCACAGCCCCAAAGACTTGGCCCTGTTTGTTAGTCTCGGGCATGCCCCCCTCACAAGTTCCTGCAAAATAGACCCTGGTTACATGGGTTACAGAAAAACAAAGAGGAAAGAAAACACAAAACCCCATTTATGGCTGAGATCAGAACCTGTGCAGAGCTTAAAGAAATCAATAAAATGATAACAGTATCAAATTCTGATACAAAGAAGGGGTTTCAGCATAGTCACCTCTGGGAGCCCTCTGCCAACTTTATCACTAAGTGACAGTGTGAGTCATTTGACCATTCCATCCGCCACGTGACACGCCTGACCCACAGCTAACTCCGGGGGAGCCCGAGAGTGCTACCGCCTTAATTTATAAAATAAAATGGTAAGCTGACCAATTGTGCACAAGGAAGAGAACACTTCCGTGGGACCACTGCTGGATATGTCATTAAATATTTGTCAAAACCCACAGAATGTACATACTTGCATTTGCTTCTTTACAAGAGTTCTCCAACGATACTATTAAAGCACATTATCCTTCCAAACATCTTTTGCCTTAATAGATTCCAACTCCACCTGGCAATAAAGTTGAGCATATTTCTAGTTGATACCAGTTCTCTCAATTTGAAAGCAATCTCTTTTTATTTAACCCAAGATCTCCCTAAATGCTATCAAAATGGCAACCAAAGTTGGCTTAAAGAAATCTTTAAGGAATTCCTAAGGACAGAAAGAATTTCATTCTACTTCCTCCACCTTGTTTTTTTTTTTTAATGCTTCTTTTTACTTCTCCCAGAAATATTTAACTTGATTTTAAACAGTGCAAAGTACTCTTTTGCCTGTGAAGCTGAACAGGTTGGAAAATATTCAAACTATTGGAAAATATCTAACTTTGATAAGCATGAAAAGGCCACATAATAGAAACTCTCTAAGACTCCCTAAAGTTCCAAAATTTTCTTATCCTGTTATATCCCTTTTAAAAAGAATCTACCCAACTATATGACATTCTGGAAAAGGCAAAACTAGGGAGATAATGGGAAGATCAGTGGTTGCCAGGAGTCAGGGGGGACAGAGGGTGAATAAGCAAAGCACAGAGGATTTTTAGGGCAGTGAAACTACTCTGTATGATACTATAATGTTGGATACATGTCATTAAATATTTGTCAAAACCCACAGAATGTACAACACCAAGAGGGAACCCTAATGTACACTATGGACTTTGAATGATAATGATGTGTCAATGCAGGTACCTGGATGTAACAAATGCACCAGTCTGGTTTTGGACATAGATAGTGGGGAACGGATGGGGGCCAGGTCAGTTGGGGGGGCAAGGAGTATACAGGAACTCTGCACCTTCTGCTCAATTTTGCTGTGAACCTAAAACTGCTCTAAAAACTAAAATCTATTTTTAAAAGGATTTTATATTACTAGATGTCCTATATAATATTACAGATATCCTCCAAATGAAAAAAAAAAAAAAAAGAAAGAAAGGTGTAGAATGGTCAAGAAAGAGGTTAAATCTCCTTCAGCCAGAAAAGGAAAAGTATAAGAAAAAGTCATGGTGCTGTAGGGCCCGCCTTGTGACATCACAGAATACTTGGCAGAGAATGCATGTTTCTGTTTGGTCTAGAGCTGAGCGAGAGAGGAACCAGCAACACTAGTCATCAGATCCCAGCATTCTCTTTGAAGAACCATTTTTAATGCTGGTGAAGCACTGCACAGAAAAGCCAGACAAATCCATTCAACATCACATGCAAGCGTAAATCAGTTTGAATTTTATAGCTAGACATCGCACCTCATTTTTTTGTAAAGTAACTGTCCAGATATAATATCAATTTTCATTTACAAACTCAGGGGACTTGTTAGCTAATTCAGGACTTAACAAACAGGGCACCTAGGTGGCTCAATTGGTTAAGTGTCTGGTCTGACTCTGGCTCAGGTCATGATCTCAGGGTCCTGGGATCAAGCCCCACATCGGGCCCCCTGCTCAGCAGGGAGTCTGCTTCTCCCTCTCCCCCTGTTGCTCCCCCTGCTAATTCTCTCTCTCTCTCTGTCAAATAAATAAATACAATCTTAAAAAAAAGGAATTAACAAACAAACCAAAGTAGCTGTCAGATGTACTCCCTCAAGCAACTGGTTTACCAAAAATCAGTTATAAAGCAGGACCTGGGTCTTATATTAAATACAAGAAATTAGCTTTTGAATACACCAAATTCTAATTAAGCTTTAAAATCTAATGAGGAACACCATTACTAACATCCTGCTATTATTCAATCAGTTGCACAGAGTGGAATATAAGGAGGACACACAGAAACCGGATTCAACATGCCTGAGAGGAAGTCTTCACGAACACCAAATAAAGCTTCAAATGTTGGAGAAGTAAGCTGCCCAAACATTCATGCACACAAAACCGACTTTTCATCAAGTATCTACATACTAGAATTGTCCTACAGAAACACAGAGATCATGAAAGAAATGTTAATGAATTAGTTAATTAATGATTAGTTAATTTAAAACATGTTTTAGGGAAGAATATATATAAAGACCTATTTACATATCCCTCTACCTTACCTCTGAAAGTTAAAGTTTTAACACATATTAGCCTAGTTTTTCAAAACTGCAAGCACATGCTTTCGAAGGCAATCTGTACTGCTCATGAGACTTGACTAACGTGTCTTGTCATTCCCACTTGAGGTAACCCAGTGACCCGTACTTGGCCAACTGATGGGACTACGAAGGCACGGGAACACAGGCCACCAGCTGTGATGACATCAGCTCTCCCAGACTTGCTTCTCTAGAAAAGTGGGCTGCACCCAGGCAGCCTTGGAGCCTTGGAGTCCATGAAGACTTTGTGAAGGGTCTGCAGGCACAGGTTGTTCTGTGGGTATCAGGTTCCAGACCCTCAGCTTCCAGAGGCACACATTGCCAAAAGGCATGTGCCTGTGGCTGAGGGGTCACACTGTTCTTTGTTCACACTTTCCTCTTCATGATCTTCCCTCAAAAGGTAGATTTACTTCTCACCCCTCCTGATTCTGACCAAGGGAATTGCCCCTAAGGTGTAAAAATGTCCTGGTAGCAAAGAGAGTTCTCAAAATACTTGAGTCAGGAGAACTTCCTTGAACTCACACCTCCCTTCCTTCAATTAATTTCCTTTACTCATCATTCCGTCAATAAGATAGGATATCCATAAATACCTAAATTAATTTAAGATATGAAAGCAAGCCTCATCAAGATATCAAGAAACACACTTCCAATAAGAATGTCTTATTTTGCATGTTTTATCAATAATTTATCAGTCTTTGTAATATATTTATGCTTTGATAAGTGGTAGTGTAATAATTATGACAAAGATAAACTCAATCCAGAAATTTATTTAACACTTAGCACCCTAGGATCATATTCTTATTGCAAAGTATCACAGGATAATTGGGGGGGTTTTCAATGTATTATATTTGGATAAAATTCTGTGTGAGGAAGTAGAATGGAAGTATGAGTTCAAGGAGAAAAGAGAACAATGTAAAATTTCCAACTATTACAGAAGTGCTTGCCCGTGTGTTTTGTAAGTGATGATGGGGCACGTCGAATCACAATAGTGTTTAAATTCCATTCAATACAATTCAAACAGTGATACAACTTTTTCATTTTAAAAGTCAATATTCACATTATGCCAGGAATTACATCCTTTGCACCTTTCTAACTTTACTATGGAAAACTTCAGATGTCAACCTAAAAACTGTGCGAGGGCATATACAGTTTGCAAAACCCTCTTGGAGGTGGAAGTTGGGGGTAAAAATGTTGCAGAGCTGCTCATGGGCATC
Source organism: Callorhinus ursinus (assembly GCF_003265705.2). Classification (NCBI taxonomy): domain Eukaryota; kingdom Metazoa; phylum Chordata; class Mammalia; order Carnivora; family Otariidae; genus Callorhinus; species Callorhinus ursinus. The sequence goes on along the minus strand of NW_027397064.1, from coordinate 36,118,937 downwards.
TGTAGATGGCCCAAGGTGGATGCACCCAGGATCAATGTTGGGAATCATATTCTGCCTCCCTTGGGCTCAACAAAGCTAGAGACTTAAACCAAGAACCCACATGAACAGTCACTTCCTATGCAAGTCTTTTAACAGCTGTCCCAGTGAAAGCCAGTCTAAACTCTTGCAATTACAAAAAAATAAAATAATAAGCAAGCTTTTCTTTTTGTACTATTTTCTTGACTGGAGACCGGGAGGGAGCTGTTTCAGGTCTATTCATGTCAGGACACACTGAGCTATCAGTCACACAATTCTTGATTGTACATATTTAACAAGAAAAAAAAAAACTTGGCAATTTTTCCCACCACCAATCCTTTCATTCCGGCTATTTATATAACAAAAAAATGAATCGTGTCCTAACCGTCCTGTCTTCATGGTAAAGACTGCAGGATGAGGAAAGAAGGTGAACAGCAAGGAAGTGAGAATGACGGCCAGGAAGGAGGAGACACAGCAGAAAGTGGCACGGGATCATTCATTCATTCAACACTCACCACTAACCTAAACTCAGGAGAACCACAGCCTTGTGTCCTAAAAAGTAGGGGTGCACACATTTCCCCCCAGAAGTGAACTGCAAATAAATGGCTTAATGCCAACCTTCCCAAGCCACACACTAATCAAGGAGCTAAAAACAGATTAAAACCAGAAGTGAGAGGCTCAACAGAGAAACTTACCCCCTTGCATATAAGAAGGAAAATGAAAGTGCTCATTAGATACATCTGCATTTAGACCCATCTCAAGATCAGGCAGTTCCGTGACAAACATTCACTTAAGATGGCAATTCCAGATACTGCTCATGAAATTCTAAAAAAGAAAACAGAGCACATTGTGAAGGTATTTTGGGGGTGAGGGCGTGGGAAAGCCTTAGCGTTTCAACACAGTTACCAGTTAAAAATGTTTTCAGACAAGAACGAAAGCTCCACGGACTTCTGCATATCAAAAAGTTCTTCACCCAAAGGGGAACCATGAGGCAATACTCTTTTGGGCCTGTACACAATGAGCTCCCTCTTCTAGACCAACTTTGAAGTGGGTGATACATTCTAATCTAGATAATGCAAATGATATGATACTAGACCCACACAATAATTACCTGGGCAGCAGACTTCAGTATTCTATCACAGGGTGTTTATACAGTATCTCAGGCTATATCCTAAATATAACTGTAGAAATGACATGTGATTTTACAAGTGCTGTTCAAGAATAGGATAGGCAAATGAAACGCACCTCAGACCGAGCCGGGAAAAACAGTTATCTCTACCCCCACTAAGAGCCAGCGAGCCAAATAACAACCAGTGGCCTCAGTTTTTCCCTCTGAAAAATGGGAATTTTACCATTGTGTTCACCTCTAGATAATTTATGATATTGTTCAGAAAATGTTGGAGGTCTTTAGAGGGCTTAGGTACTGAGTCACCGTCAATGTTTTCTAAAGTTATACACTCGTGAATTTCTTCACAAATCTTTATCAACAAGTGTCTTCAGTCTTAATTCTTTCTCTCTAGAGAATCAAAAGAGAAAAATAAAGCTAACTTTCAGACAAAAGATCACATGTGTTGACTGACCTCCCTTCTGCCCCTCACTAACCAGTTCAAGATGCCCATCTTCTTCCAAGAACAAAAGGAACGCCAGGCCAAGAAGGAGTTTTAGAATAACTCAAATGACTTTGGAAGTCCAAGAGTGGGAGGCAGACGTGAACACTGGAAACACACACATACATACACACACTCACTCACTCACCCAAACCCATAACTCACACTGAAATTACCAGACTTAGCTTTAGAGAGAACTTTCTAGAGTAGTGAGAAATATTAGATAGGTAGATATTATTGATATTTATGTTTCAATTTTATAATTTCCATTTGTAATAATTGAGTGTATCTTCAAAATATATTTATTCAATTGCTCTAATTGGCGTTCCATAAAATTAAAGCCATTTCCATCCCCATATTAATCCAAACTATCTACTCAAAGAAACTAAAAATAGTATTTTTAGCACACAATGGGAAATAGAAAATATTAAGATTTCTGTTTCACTCTCAATTATAAGAGGTAAAGTTCTCCTCCCCCACTATGGCTCTTGGAGAACATCAAAAGTACATTTTAACTGTTCCTGAGTCCACATCTGGAGTTTAAAAATCCAGTTTAAAAGGCAAATGATTTAAAATACAAACATATGGCTTCCTTCTCCACAGTGATTCCTAAAGGGAGAAAAAAAAAGTCTGAATACAAACAAACTATTGTTTCAAGAGGGCATTTTTCTTTTTAATTAAAAACATACCAAGAAAGCTAACTAAGCTTCTACTTTCTCCTGGAGAAAATAATAGAAGCAAGAATTACCATATTAATCTAATTAAGTCTAGATCAAAGTACAGCACAGGTAATAGGTAATTCAAAGACAACACTCAATTTCTGAGGCGAGTGGTCCCTGTGCCGGGGTTGGAGTGGGGGTTGGCACATTTTTCTCTGCAAAGAGCCAGTAAATGTCTTCGGTTTTGCCAGCC
>NW_027397064.1:36039729-36116003 GCF_003265705.2 Callorhinus ursinus | reverse complement strand
CATAAACAAATGAGGGAGGCTGGGCTCCAATACGATTTTATTTATAGACACTGAAATTTGAATTTCATATAATTTTCATGTGTCTCAAAATATTGTTCTTTTGATCTTGTTCAACCATTTAAAAAATAAAAACTATTCTTAGCTGACAGGCCCAATACCAACAGGCCTCAACTGGACTCAGCGTCGGGACGGACAGTGGTCTGCCAGCCTCTGGGGGAGAGTGCAGAAGCCGCTGGCTCATCTAACCAACGACCTCATTCCTTAGAGGACACTGACACCCAGAGAGGTATAATGTCTGCCAGGTCTCACAGCCAATTCTGGCAGACAGGGAGGTAAGAATTAGATCTCTGGAAAAGCCCACTGAAGCCATAAAGCAGTGACAAGGAAATGTCCTTCTTGAGTTCAGCTCACAAGGACAGGCAGTAGGCACCTAAAACCAGAGATATCACAGGAACCTAGTTACTAGTCCCAGGAGCCTCCAATACCTGCCTTCGCACGTGTAAAATAACTTCTTATCGGCCAGTCACTACCCGGATTCTGAAGGTTCAGTATCAGCAGCAAGGACCCACAGGATGTGCCAAATAACCATCAGCCTGATTCTTTTCCAGCCTTCTGGGCACATAGCTCTGGTCATTTCTTTTGTAGCTTAACTAACACCCTTCACTTTGGTTATTCCAATCCTAGAACTCCAAGAAATAAATGTCAATGTGGTTGAAGAGCAATGTTCCATGTTAAAAATTTTTATGTTTAAAAGCAGAGTACAGCAGGTAATGACCAATTTAGTTTAAAGTTCAAGAGTGTCTCTAACATTCACCTTGGAAAGTAACATGGTCAGTCTCCCTCCATTCCCAGTTCCTTCCCTCTCTCTCTTTTTTTTTTTAACATTTATTTATTTGAGAGAGAGAGAGAAGAGAGAGCACATGCACGTGCGGTATGGGGAGTGGGTAGAAGGAGAGAGAAAGAGAGACTCCACACTGAGCGCAGAGCCTGAAGCAGGGCTTGATCTCACCACCCTGAGACCATGATCTGATCCAAAACCAAGTCTGACACTTAACCAACTGTGCCACCCAGGCACTCCTCTCTCTTTTCTAAAAAATGTATTTCTCTTTCTTTAATCCACTTTTTTTTCTTTAATCCACTTTTTTTTTTTTTTGGTACTACTCTCATTTTCACTTTCCTGTGAACTTTTTTATTTTGCCCTACATCTTAACCAGACATACCTCAAAATGAAATACATCTTAGAATTAAAACATATATGGGGTGCCTGGCTGGCTCAGTCAGTGGAGCGTGAGACTCTTGATCTTAGGGTTTGTGAGTTCAAGCCCCACAATGGGTGTCGAGATGATAAAAAAAAAAAATAAAATCTTGGGGCGCCTGGGTGGCTCAGTCGTTAAGTGTCTGCCTTCAGCTCAGGTCATGATCCCAGGGTCCTGGGATCAAGCCCCACATCGGGCTCCCTGCTCAGCGGGAAGCCTGCTTCTCCCTCTCCCACTCCCCCTGCTTGTGTTCCCTCTCTCGCTGTGTCTCTCTCTGTCAAATAAATAAATAAAATCTTAAAAAAATAAAAATAAAAAATAAATAAATTTTTTAAAATAAAAGAATTAAAACATACACATGTATCCAATGTTTTACCCACCTCCTTTTTAAACTGCATTCTATAGTTTTAAAAGAAAAAAAAAAGACTCCAAATTAAAGTGACTTTTTACAAAGAACCCTTCTTCTGACTTTTTTAATCACACCTTTTTCAAAGAAATATATGACTTCCTATCCTGTTATATGTTCATTCAAGACTTGAAACTTTAATATTTCTCAGAAATTCTCCCATGATGATTTTTTACGAAGACTGCCCTATCAACTATTTTATTCTTACACACTTCCTCAAAAAGACATGGTTTTATACTTCTGTGAAGAGGAAGTGGCATTCTTAAAAGTAATTTTCTGTTCTTTTTGACAACTTAAATCAAGAATGACTGCAAACTCCTCAGAATTTTTTCAACACACTTTTATTCTCCTAGATCTATCTAAACATAAAATTCTTCAGTCTAATAAACTAAGTCAACTCATTCATTAAAACCAAAATGAAAGAAAAATGCACTTCCTAAAACTGTAGAAACCAAAATGATACAATTCAAATCTCAGTATGGTGAAATTTCACACAAAAATAAAACAAACATTTTCTACCAAAGCTGTTTAAGTTAGAAATTTTTTAAAAAGACCAGATTAATGGTCATAAATTGAAAACAAAAAATAACTAAAATCATGTTCTCATAGAACTGAAATTGACCCTAGAGAACTAGTCTTTAATTTGACAAATGAAGAAACAACCAGAAATTCAAGGACTATTTATCGAGTGCCCATAGGCCACTTGCTGTACAAAGACTCTTCCCACTTGATTGTCACAACTTCCCCATAGAGCAAGTATTATTACAACCATTTTATAAGCAAGTCACAGTTGTGTCTGACACACCTAGTCAGAAGAGAGATGTGCCTATAGTCTAGGTCTTCAGACATCAACTTCTGTATTCTCTTAACTATGCCACTCCCATGTAATATTTTTGGAAACTGTTCAGAGAGACGTCACAACATTTCAAAACATTGTATATAGAGTAATAGAGTACCCTGGGACTTTGAAACAAGATTCTCTGCTAAAGAGCAGAGCTCCTCAAAATAAGATTGTTTATTCCTGGCTGCTAAGAAAACTGGAATTAGCAACTAAATGTTGCACTCACCTGATGGTCCCCAAGACTTAATTATACTGAGGTTCCAAAGCATCCAAAACCCTAGTCAACTGTCTTCTGAACTACACACGACAATATCATTTACTCAAGTTGCAACTGGCCATTTCTCAAGCCTACGATCTATTCTTACATCTGGGCTCCATTAAGAAGGATATGGAAGAGGGCACCTGGGTGGCTAAGCAGGTTAAGTGATCGACTCTTGGTTTTGGCTCAGGTCATGATCTCAGGGTGGTGAGACTGAGCCCCATGTAGGGCTCTGAGCTCAGCACAGAGTCCACTTGGGATTCTCTCTCCTTCTCCCTCTACCCCTCCTGTTTGTGCTCACGCTCCCTCATGCTCTCATGCTCTCTAAAATAAATAAATAAATCTTAAAAAAAAAAAAGGATATGGAAGGATTTTCACACTTGTAGAAGTAAACAAAGATATCTCAGCTTTGGGGGCACCAACCAACACCTACTGCCTGTTCAGGCAAGAAAAGAGGTGTGGCAACAAGGGTCATTAAAACTGAGACCTTATAACTGCTTGCTGTCTTTTTAAAACTACCCAGTTTAGGGGCTTCTGGGGGGCTCAGTCAGTTAAGCCTTGGATTCTTGATTTCAGCTCAGGTCATAACATCAGGGTCATGGGATCAAGCCCCGGGTGGGGCTCCGTGCTCAGTGGGGAGTCTGCTTCTCTCCTTCTCCCTCTCTCCTAGTCCCTCCCCCTGCTCACACGCAAGCACACTCTTTTTCTCTCTTTCTCTAAAATAAATAAATCTTAAAAATATATGTAAATAAATAAAACTACCCAGTTTAAATAGAAACATGGTTTAAAAGTAATGTAACATCAGGGCACCGGGGTGGCTCAGTCAGTTAAGCACCTGACTTTGGCTCAGGTCATGATCCCAGGGTCCTGGGATCGAGTCCTGCTTCAGGCTCCCTGCTCAGCGGGGAGCCTGCTTCTCCCTCTCCCTCTTCCCCTTCCCCTGCTTGTTCGTGCGCTCTCTCTCTCTCTCAAATAAAATATAAATCTTTTTTAAAAAAAGTAATGTAACATCATGATAAGCACCAGGTAATGTATGGAACTGTTAAATCACTATATTGTACACTGAAACTAATATAACACTGTACGTTAACTAACTGGAAATTAAAAAAGAAAAAGTGTTATCACAAAGTGACTTGGGGCAACTCTAATATCTCAATTCCCCTGGAAATACCTTCCACTGAAATAACTGTACAGGACAGCCAAATCTAGGTCTTCCTAAAGGCACCCAAGACGTGGATTTTAAGGTAGATGCTCAAATATCTACCTTGAGTTATGAGGGCCACTTAAACTAAGTCAAGAGATGGGTGAGCTTCACAACCAATTCAGAGTTAGTTGCCTATTTCTGTAGGCAAAAAAACTAGCAGAATTGTGTGCTTTTCTGACAATCAAAAAGGATTCTAACAACTCTACTGAAGATATTTTATCAGGGTGACAGTAGAAAACTTAGAAGGGACACAAAGAGAGGAGGAAGGAATAAACTGAAAGAAAAAAAAAAAAAGCTTCCAAAAAGAGTGAGTCACTAAAATATTTAGGTGCCCTGGGCAAATGCTAAGGTTTTGTGGTTTTGTTTTCTTGTTTTGTAAGATAAAGACTTTCTTTTTATTTTTTTTAAGATTTTATTTATTTATCTGAGAGAGAGAATGGGAGAGAGCTTGAGAAGGGGGAGGGTCAGAGGGAGAAGCAGACTCCCCAGCTGAGCCGGAAGCCCGATGCAGGACTCGATCCCGGGACTCCAGGATCACAACCTGAGCTGAAGGCAGTTGCTTAACCAACTGAGCCAAACATAACAACAATACCATAGTCATACTTTAAAGCATCAAATAACCAGGCAGTATTCAAATTTCCCCAATTGTCTCACAGAAATGTGTTTGTTTGTTTGAATCAGAATCCAAATCTGTTTGCTGCAATTAGTTTATATGTGCCTTAATTCTCATTGATCTATATATTTCCCCTCCCCCTCCCTTTTTTATCTCACAATTTATTTCTTTTATTAGTTTCAGAGGTAGAACTTAGTGATTCATCAGTTTCATATAACACCCAGTGCTCATTACATCAAGTGCCCTCCTTAATGCCCATCACCCAGGTACCCCATCCCCCCACACCCTCCCCTCCAGCAATCCTCAGTTTGTTTCCTAGAGTTCAGCATCTCTTATAGTTTGCCTCCCTCTCATTTTTCACCTTACTTTATTTTTCCTTCCCTTCCCCATGTCCATGTTTTGTTTCTTAAGTTCCACATATGAGTGAAATCATCTGATATTTGTCTTTCTCTGACTTACTTCGCTTAGCATAATACCCTCTAGTTCCATCTATGTGGTTGCAAATGGCAAGATTTCATTCTTTTTGATGGCTAAGTAATATTCCATTATATACATACATTTACATATTTCTTTCCTTTCCTCTTCTGCTTTCCTAGTAGGAACCCTCTGCTTCAGTAAATTCGGTCTTCAGGTTACCTGCTGGTTACATGGCACATCACTCACGTGGGATGCCTTCCACCCTCATCTGCTGTCTACATCATTCCCTTCCTCAAGGATCATTGGGCTCCCTCTAACTCCCTGATGCCTTTCTTAGTAACTATGCCCATCTCTGGACTTCTGTCATCCCTAATAAGTACCCCAGAATGTAGTCTAAACCTGCACTATACCTGGTTTGACAGCTATTTCATCTACCATGTGCATTCAGTAAACATCTGATGAGGGCCTTCCTTGCACAAGGCATGCGATACCATCTCTAACACCACCATAAGCTCCATGAGGAAAAGCACCTCTTGGGATACTACGCCTGTCTCAAGAGGCCAGAAGCATAACAGCTAAGAATGTGCACCTTGGAGACAAGCTTGTGCAGATGTGAACCCCAGAGTCATGTGACCCTAAAGAGACTACTTAATCTCTCAATTCTCATTTTCGTCATCTCTGAAGTGGAAGGATGATAGTCACTCCTTTGTAGAGATGTTGTCAGGATTAAATAACATAAAGCATGATTATTGTCTTATTTCCTCCTTCCCAATTCTCTCTCTGGTTTCTCACCATTTTACTGTACCTGTTCTTATCCTTTGTGGAAGGGGGGGCAGGGCCATAAGACTCCACCAGAGTCACTGCCTTGGAAGTGGAGTTTATTAAACAGACTTTAATGGCTTGAATACATAAAAGATGATCCACTTTGCCATGGGTCTGAGCATCCTTTCCCATAATATTTGGGGTCCACATCTCCCTTTCCCTAGTGTCACTCTGATATCTCCCCTATAAAGAAATGGAACCCACTGAGAACCAACTACGGTGCTAACCCATCCCCACCACCGAAAGCTCAATTTAAAAACGGGAGAAATATAACCAGAAAAGAAGACAATATGTGATCTTCTATCTTTTGATGGGGCAGAAAGATTACTCTGAATTTCCTTTGAATGGAAATCCAATATCCCAGTGTACAGATGGAAGCTCTGTTTATAGAAGTATTTTGGGGTTTTTTGTTTGAGCACCTAAAGAGTAAAAACATTTGAACATGCAGATACACACACACACGATATTTACATCATTCAATTAACAAACACTTATTGGGCATTTACTATGTGCCTTATACTGTTTCTAAGTGCTAAAGTTACAGCATTGAATGAACCAAGCTAACGAAACAACAAAAAACTCTGCCCTGTTATTTTTATCTCTTCTACACATAAGCTTTTATTTTTATAAAAAGACAAAATGTATGGTATAAGGGATATGTACTACGGAGAGGAAACAAAGAAAGGGGACAGGAAATGTGGCGTAGGCGGTTGATATATGGAGGTCAGGCAAGGACTCACTGAGAAGGTAACATGTGAGTAAAGATCTGAAAGGGGTGAGGCTGGGCATGCAGACTTAGACTTCTGGGGAAGAGCTTCACAGGCAGCAGGACATCAAGGGATTGCAGGCAGGATGGTGCCTGGTATGTTCAATGAACAGTGAGGAGGCGATGCTGGAGCCAAGGAGCCAGGGAGAGACAGGAGGAGACATGGCTGGACAGATGGGTGCAGGGGGCCTGGTGAGCCACTCTAGGACTTCAGCTTTTCCCTTGGGTGAGATGGGAGGGGCTGAGTGGAGAAAGGACATGATCTGAGCTTCAGAGTTCATCACTCTGACGGCCACACTGAGAGCAGAGCGTCAAGGCTGGGTGAGCAAGTCCAGTCAGAAGGTTGCTGCAATAGTCCAAGTGGTGGTTTGGCCAGGTGGTCAAAAGTAGGAAGTAGAACAAAGAAGATTTTTATAGTAGTGAACATATATTCAAAATACACAAAAACGAAAATTTTAAAGAGTTCTAAAAGAACTATGAATTCTGATCTTTCCCAAACTCAACAAGGCATCCTACTCAGCCCTGGCGTGGAGGCACCCCTGACTTTTGGAGGCCATTGTTTTAACGATAATGGGTTGGTTGATTTGTCCCAACTTACCTGAATTTCTCCTTCCTATCTTTCTCTTCATCTTGCCAGTCTTAGACAGCAACACAAGCTTCTACAGAATGAGTATATCTACACATACGTGGTCACTGTGTCAACTGCACCCAATCTCTGGGTCCAACACTGGTAAAACAGACTTGTTAGACCCAGATGTTATTATGGAGTTCAATAAAAAAGGATTATAGGGAGAACCCAGGCCATTTGCTAAAGCAGCATCTCTGAGAAAGGCTAAAGTGGGCACCAGCTCAGCACAGCTCACAGTTGATAAACACGGGGTCTGCAAGGCTTGCTCCCCTTGTCCAGCAAGAAGCTCCAGGGAATTCTCACAGGGCCAAACTGAGTGCAGCCCCGGGAGTTCTGTGTCCCTCCCTGAAATCCAGCTGCTGGAGATGCTAGAAGATGACATTCTTTGGGGAAAGGACCCCTGACCTTTAAGCAGAGCGTGTGTGTTTCTCAGAGCTGGTCAACTCTAGCTGCCGCCACCACCCTGGGGGGAGCGGGGGGAGGCGGGTAGGGGAGAGAACAGAAGTTCATGGAAGGCAGATACTTTTCCAAACCAGATTCCATGAGTTGAAACAAGATACCTGGGGCATTCTCTTACTGTTAGAACTTGAAAGAATGTAGAGGATTCTCCACCCATCCACCTCCATTTTATAGACAAAGAAACTAAGGCCGGGATTTGCCCAAAGCCATACAAGTATTAGAAAAAGAACCATGAGTATAATCCCAGTCTTCTGATTCCCATCTAGTATTATTTTGAAAATAAACAAAAGCAATTTAGCATTGAGACCTTTTTTTATTTTTTAAACATTGAAACCTTTGAGACAGACTGCAACTGTGAGGAAATTTTGCATGTCTAGGCCTCAGATGCTCCTACAAATCCCTCTAGTTTTACCAAGAGCTCTGGAGGCTCCCCTGGGGCAAAATAGTCTCCTGGTGTTAAAGATACCTTAGAAAGTTCCACTGGGATGCTTATGACTCACAGGTGGGGGTGAGGGAATTGCAGACACATGAAGACCAAGAAATACAAGCAAGCATTATTGGCTTAGCAAAGCCTGAAAAAGCCCAAAGGTGGACTATAGACTTCCTATTTGCTTGGTCCAATTAATAGAATACTAAATAAATTTTCAGTTTCAAAAGAGGAGACAAATAAAAAGATTCTTAAAAATTATGAATATCATAATGAAAAACTAGAGTCATGATCATTAATTTCAACCTCTTGGGCTACCAACTTTTTTACAGACTTGAACACTGATGAGAGAAAATACCTGCTCTCTCAACCTCTGAAGTCAAGCAGAAGGCAAATATGATGTTGGTAACAGGGTGCTAAAGGCCTAATCCATGAAACTGATGCTTTATAAAATAAGTAACCTCACATGATCTGTCAAAAGGGGGACCAGGGGTGGGGGGCAGGTGGCCATAGGGTAGGAATCCGTTCCTAAACCATGGACATTGGTTAAAACCTTCTTCTGGAATCTGGCTTTGTTACCCAGAAAATTAAACTGGAGCTCATCTGCAAATACGGCCTCCACGGCCACATCTGTGAAGAAGACTACAGGACAAACTGTAAACAGAGGGACTGAGTCACAGAGGTAGCAGGAGGAGCCTAGACACCTGAAAGGCATCTGGTCCAACCTCTCCATTTTACAAAGAAGGACATGAGGCCGGCAGAGGCTAATGCGACCTGCCAAGGGTTGGCTAAAGCACAACAGAGGCCACCTCTCCCTTACCTTATACCCTAGCAAACACTGATCACTGATCGTTACATTTCCCCCCATCCTCAGCTGCAAGAGCCAGAATGTTCCTCCAACCCCTCACCCAACCGGTCAGCACTGATGTATGAAACGGAAGCCATTTTTCCGACTCCAGACTTGTGTAAGGTGATAAAGCCATCTTTGTAATACCTGCTCCAGGGTAAACCTGACTCGAAAAAAAAAAAAAAAAAGACTAGTCTACTAGTCACTAGTCCACTTACTGTCAAGCCTGGGATAGCAAACACAGTCTATGTCACGTGACGGTGTGTCCAGGTTTACCTGGGACAGACCTGCTTCACATCTATTTTCCCAGCTTAATATTCAATAGTACCCCCATCATTCTCAAAGTTGTCCCAGAATGAATAAAAATGATATGGTCATCCAAATTCTATGTAACTCCTAATCGTCTACAAACACTCATAAATGTTTGTTTTTGGAGAACATGATATGTCAGGAAAAGAACACTGAATCAGTCACCAGGAGTTTTCTCATACAAAGGGGCTTTCAAATAATACTAAACCCAAATAATCTTCGGGGCTTTTTTTTTTTTATTATTTAAATTCAATTAGCCAGTATACAGTACATCATTAGTTTCAGATGCAGTGTTCAATAATTTATCAGTTGTGTATAACACCCAGTGCTCATCCCACCATGTGCCCTCCTTAATGCCAAATAATCTTTGAAAGGGCCTCAGGGATCACTACCGCCACCAATCTCTTAAATATATTGAGATTCAATATGGAAACTTCTTTGAGAAAAATAAAAAGGAGAGCCATAGGGGGCGCCTGGCTGGCTCAGTCAGTAGAGCATGTGACTCTTGATCTCAGGGTGGTGAGTTCAAAGAGTTTACTTTAAAAAAAAAAGAGAAAAACAATGAATCATGGAACACTGCATCAAAAACTAATGATGTAATATATGGTGATTAACATAACAATAAAAAAATTAAAAAAAAAAAAAAAGAGAAAAGGAGAGCAGAAGAATTGATCTCTATAAACTCACCTGCTCTGGAAGGGGCTGGTTGCCCTGAGAATAACTACTATTTCTTGAGTTCTTTCTGAGTACCAAACAGTGCAAAGTAATCCTCACACATAATCTTACTTAACCATACAGCAACTCCATCAGTCATTTATAGATGAGGTCCAGAGAAGTTGGGTAACTTGCCCAAGGCCACACAGCTAGGATGAAATGGGATTCTTACCCCAGAGGAAGGCTGGTAGATGTTCGGTATTTATCTGAACCACCTCCACCCCCTACCCCAGAGACCTCCTAAGGGTTAGCAATCCTTCATTCCTGGGGACATTCCTGCTGTGCTGATGTTGTATGTATTAGCTGGAATTTAAAGTTTATCTTATTCCCAATGACCCTAAATCTCTACTATTAACTTTTTTGAATTATCATTTTATTAGTAATAAAACTTGATTTAAAAACTATACAAATATATAAATATCTTTGAAGTGTTGATATATCATTATTACCTATATCTAAGATTTTATTGGAAATACATGAATCCTTAATGAGAAAAAAAAAAAAGAGAAAAGAAAGAAAAAATAAAAGAAAAAAATTTAAAAAAAGAAAATAAAAAAAGGAGAGCTATAGCTTACCAAGTTTGAAAACCAAAGGATTATTTCTCTCCAGCTCCTCACTATTTTTTAAATTATTTCATGTTATACTTCAGCCTTTAGAAACTCATGTTATATTGTTGAAATAGAAATCTTTTTAAAGAATGTTTCAGTCCTGTTTCTGGCACAAACAATTGTGCTTTTTGGAGTTTATATTTACTATTTAGAGGAAAAGAGGAAGTAAAAGTTGAAATCTTAAAAAAAAAGAAAGAAAAGAAAAGAAAAGGTATGTGCTGCTGGATTTACACTACAGCAGCCAGTCATTTATTTAAGAGACACATAAATTCAGTTTATTTGGAAAAATCAGCCAGAATAGTTGTTAGCTTTGTGGTCAAGAGAAAGATACTAATATCATCATGTGGAAAGGTGAAAGATTTTACCTGGCTACTAGAAGTTTCCTTCTATATCAAGACGTCAGGAGTAGTCCTGAGTAGAGACTGCAGATGGTTTTAACTGTTTCTTTCCATATCCAGCTTTCTGATCTTTCTACAGTGATCACAGTTTATTTGTTAATGACTAAGAAAAAAATCCCCAAGCTACCAATCAACAGGTCTTTCAGCACGGGGAGTGGGGTGGGGGGGTGGGGGGGTGGAGAAGCGGCCAGGATAAGCCACATCTGGCAACACGGGAGGCCTCAGAGCAGCTCCTGACTCGGACAGAACTGGTCTGGCCCCAAAAGCAAGAGCCTGGAGGAGTGTGGGGGTGCAGCTCGCCCAGTGGCTTCCTGGTAAATAAGAGCAGGCATCTACAGGCATCCATGGGTTCTACAACTGCACTGACCTTTCAACTATTGAAAGTATAGCCTTGTGGTTAGAGCCCCACCTGTGCAATCAGACTGCCAGGGTAGGACACAGTGCTCGCTTAGGGGGTGGATGACCCTGAACAAGTCAACTAGCCTCTCTATTTCTGTTTTCCCATCTATAAAATAGGAATCACACTGCCACCTACCTCCTAGTGAGGCTGAGAGGATTGAGAGAGAGGGCCCAACATACAAGAGATCACGATAAATGTAAGCCATTACTAGGTTTCTGCCAGGAAACACCAGCCCTCTAGTGCACTCCCCAAATCATGTGCCTGGATCGCAAAACAACTAAAGAAGGGTGCAAAGAATAAAGCCTTTCTTTTCCCTTCTTCTTTGCTGACGGTAGGACTGCAGCATTGTGTTTGCTATAAACCCAGTGCTCTTGGGAGCACTGGTAGGATGAGGGCGGCCCTATAAAATACACAACATGTCCCAAGGTCCCACACTATGAGCTAGAAATCCTGCTTTCAAAGTTACAGGATTTCTAGCTGCTTGCCACTGCCTTTGGAAAGGGGATGGGTGACTCAAGTGTGAGCTAGGACTTGGCAAGGGGACACCTAGCCAGAAGGCCTCCAGGCAGGAGGCTCCGAAAAGGGCCACCTGCTGACACAGTTTGTCTACAGGCAGCCCTTGAGATGGAGGTGACATTCTGCTGTCACTAGCAAATTCTGATAAGAACAGTGAACATTTCAAAGATCCAAAAGAACTAACCATTCTGGTGTCATAACTCCGAAAAACTTTTTTGGGGGGTTGAGGAGGGTGGCTGAAGATAGGAGCAGACACTTAAAATCACTGGAGTACCTTACCCAGACATAAAGAGCAGCCCCCAAAAGTTCAATCGCAAATCAAATTGCAAAGAATTTCATGGGTATCTTGAGCTAAAATGCATTACATTTGTATGAAACAGAACTTTCTCAAATTTAAAATCAGCTCACTTTATCAAAGATACAGAGAAACCTCCTAATGTCCATCTAGGAGGAAATAATCACATTATTATATTAATTACATAGGTGAGTATGTTCTATGCTGCACAGGGTGACCAACTCATCGTGGTTTGCCTAGAATTTTCCCAGCTTTAGCACTGAAAGTACCACATCTTGGGAAACCTCTCAGTTCTAGGCAAACCAGGATGATTGGTCCCCATATCACCGCAAGAAAAATGATGTGTGCTGTGTGAAGAGGAAAACAGAAGAGACACGGTTACAAATGCAGAAGTGCTGAGTGCTAAGTTTGTTTGTAGCAACAGCTTCCAGTTCCCTCTCACAGTAAAAAAAAAAAAAACGGTAACAATTAAAAAAAAAACACTAAAAACTACATTTGCCTCTTCCTTCTTTAAACTATCCCAAAACAGAGTTCAGAAGAGAGGGTCCCTCCTCATGCATGACCGAGATGCCAGTGCGGGACCGACTATAGACACAGTGACTGCCATCAACCCAGCAAGCTCCTGTCCCCGGCTTCAGCAGGACCGGAAGTGTCATCTTCTTACATTCTTTCCTTTAGGCAGGTTTAAAAACAAACCAAGATGGCTTGTGATTCAGGGTATCAACAATAAGAATGTGTCAGGGAAATTGGGATATCAAGCTAAGAATCCAAGAGCCATCGCGAAAAATCAAGGATCAGTTCACAAATAGGGCACTGAAAGATGATGGAGGAACCGGCAAGGGACTGTTTCACCAGCAGCTGGAGGGGGAGTCAAGCACTCTTCTACAAACTCTATGGCAGAGGCAGTGACCCCAAGCAGGCAGCCCCCCTACCCACAATGATGGAGCAAAACTCTTGTAGCAGGAACTTAAGCAAAGGGTTTTTAAGCCTCCGGTGAGGTTATGAACCAGCATCTAAGATTTTAGTTTCAAACTGAAAGGTAAGACTATATAAGGCAAGAAAGACCACATATTTCCTGGACCTAAAGCCACACAGAAACCTTCGTTGCTCACAACTCCACCCAGCCCAGACCGCCTCCTCATCCAGCTTCAGTCTGGCCTTGTCCCAAGAGAGGATGGCAATTCTTAGATGCTCCCGCACCTCAGAACTCCTTAGATCCCTTTTATGCATCTGGAGATAGAACCAAATGCAGACTATGACTCTTTTCTCCACAGTGATACTAGCTTCTTTGGGGAAGAGAGGAGATGTAGTCAGAAACATTTTAAAAGACAAACAGCTTTGAAAGTCCTACTCTGATAAGTCAAGAAGAACTTCCTTTCTAAGACCAAGAAATATACTTTTCCCTAGTGTTGATCTTGATTTAGGAGAGGATGCCTTCTTGTAACCCTTTCAACACATCCAATGAGAAGGCGGAGGTGTCTTACAACCTCTAGCAAAAAGCACAGAGCCTGGAAGGCAGGAGTTTCAGCAGCAATATGGGCCAACAGCTGTGGTCCTTGAGGACCACGTGCTTCACTTCTTCAGATCTCAGGTTCTGCATTTAAAAAAAAATAAACGATTTGGGCTAAGATTGTCTTTAGCATCTCTTCCAACACTAAAATTCTATGTGAAATTCTGTGGTGTATGTGATTATAACAATAATGCCCATTAGATTCGTTTTTGGGTTTTTTTTGTACTTTGAAGATTTAGGAATTAGAGGCAAGTATAGTAACTTGGGCCAGCGAGGATGGCATTACCAGGACAGACTAAAACTGGAAGATTAAAAAAAAAAAAAATGTCTAACAGTTGTCAAAGTATGTGACCAAAAAAGGTGGAGAGAATCCTAATATCAACTTACAAACACTTTTAAGTGCTCTGGAACCAACGGGAACAAGCAGATTCCTCACAATTACCAGCTGTTCTTCCTGCTAAATTTGAGGATAAGATGAATGTTAATTCAGTGATCTCTCCTCTACGAAAAGAAAAAAAAAAGCCTGTAAATACTTAGAGAAAACAAAGCAAAATTTTGAATCTAAAAGATATGAAAGCAAATCATTCTGGTGCTTGACTGAATCTAAATCGCAGGATGTTCTGGCTGGATTCTACCCGGGGACAGCAAGGCAGCTGATTCACCCCATTCGAGATGTAGGAGATGTTTCATACCAAGGAATGGCATGTTTGATAGGGTGTCAAAGTCAAGACTGCCTCTGCGCCTACCAGGACCCCCAAACAGTGTTCATTTCACTGTCCATGAGTAAATAGCAGAAGGAGAAAAAGCAAGCTGTTTCCTTTTTTCGTGAAAGGAGCTGCAGAGTTTGGTCATGCAACTTGGTTGGGCGCCTGTGGGTGTCAATATCCTAAGAGCAGCAAAGTCTGCAAAGGTGGGGTGTTTCCATTCCAAAGACCTACAGCAAGGACTGTCAACCGAGTGAGCAAATAACCTCACTTCTCCAAACCAGGACTCCGAAGCTACCCTGTGCGGTGTCTCAGCCAGGAAAGCAACAAAACTGATCCACACAGGCACAGAGAGGGTGGTCCACTGCTGTGAGTGGAGCCCTGGGGCTTCACCTCCTCCCGGGAGAGACGGGTCAGAACCAAAAGCGCCTTCTCCAAGGGTCCCCATCGCGCACCACGCACAGACAGCCTCTGGGCGACTAAAGAGGAAGTCAGAATGTCATGTCAAAAGGATAAAGACAGCTCGACCACACAAGAGCCGCGGTCTGGGCCGGTCTCCGGCTTGGCTCGGGGAAAGGTCCCAGGCTGCTGCGATCCTCTCTCCCTCTCCATCCACCCGTCCTCCTTCCGGCGGCCGGCACCCGCTGGCCGAGCCCACGCTGCGCAGCACGGTAGGAGCCGGAGGAGCACCTCGAGCCTCCCCTCCCCCTGCCCAGTCCGGGCCCGCGGACAACGCACACCCGCGCTCAGCTGCGCACACCCGCGCACAGCGGCGCCCCGGCTGCGCCCGCCGGCCCACCGCCCCTTCCCCAGCCCTAGGGCGCGCCGCGGGCACCCAGCGGAGCGCGCAGTTCCGACGGCCCAGGGCGGGGACGGCGCAGGGGAGGAGAGCCCCAGCCGCCGGCTTTCGCAGCAGCCGGTGGCCGCACACACTCCTCCCCTTCGCCGCGAGTAAACAGCTCGCGGGCGCTCTCCGCGCCGCGCCCCCATCCCCCCGCCGGGGCTCCGCGCCGCCCCGCGCCCGCGCGTCCCGCCCGCCGGCGCCGCCGCCCCCTACCTGGTCGGTGAGTTTGAGCACTGCCATTCTTCCGCTCCTTCGCGCGCACACACATACAGGTCCCCGGTCCGCAGATGTCACGCCAGGAGCCGGGGAAGCGGAAGGGATTGCCAGGGGAAGGGAAAAAAATCTGGCTCCCGAATTTGACAGCCCTCCCCCTGCTCCTCCTCCGCCGCCTCCTCCTCCCGCCGAGAGGCTGACACTGGCTAGTGGGGTTTGCAGCCGAGCCCGCCCGCCTTTATACAGGAAGTACCGGCTGCTGCCAGCCGGGCCGCCACTGACATCACCGCGCGCTGGCTCGCTCGCGGCCGCGCCGCCTGGGCCGACGCTGCCTCCTGCCGCCCGCAGCCGGGCCTCGCAGCCCGCGGCCCCCCGAGCTCGCTTGCGCCCGCGCCCGACGCGCGGTGGGGCCAGACTGCCGCCTGCTTTCGGCGCCTGCACACTGCGCCCGGGCGAGCCAGCCCCGCTGCCCTGCGGCCCCCAAGGCGTTCGCGGTGAGAGACGCCCCACCCCCGCCCCGGGGCTGAGCGTGGCCCTCCCGAGCCCCATCTCACACACAGACACACACGGACCCAACCTGATGAGCAAGGCCTTGCAGACACAAGCCTCGGGGTGTCACTCACAGGCCACCAACTTTAACCTGAGCTTTCACCTGCGAGATTCGGTCGGTCACACTTTTGCTCAACCTCCCGCCCTCATCCGGAACCAGATTGCCCAGCACTCCAAATTATCCCACCTAGGTCGGGGATTGTGGTTCTGGGGCTTTCTTTGTTTAATGCGGGGAGGCCTTGGACACACTGCTAATTCTTTAGCAAGTGAAAGTCACACTTGGGAGGTGGGGGACAGGGGCTCTAGACCCTCCACCCCGTTCTCCAGGTAGGCACACACAAAACTCCATCGTTAAGTTAAAACACTGGGTTTTGAGTTGAGGAGATGGAGGTGCAGCAGAGTTACTGGAGAAGAAAAGAAGTCCTAAATTAGAAGTCCTAAATTAATGGGGCTTTTGAGTGTTGTCACCAGTCCTGACTCATTTCAACAAAATCCAGTTACCGTGCTCTTCAACAAATAGAAGACTCCGCTATCAAACAGCATGGGATACAGATACAGTGGTAATATGCATCAATCGAAGCAAGTGTTGATACTTCTGGAATTTGGAACAAACATTTATTCATTCAACAGCTGTGTAATGAGTGCCTACTTTGTATCAGATACCAGTTAGGCACCGTAGGAAAGGCAGGGAGCATAAACAGGGAAGATACCTAGTCTTAATGGGTGTCCTACATAAACCACAAGGTCATAACTAATGAATGTCATCACAGACTGATAAGGGATGGGGGTGGGGATGCTTCTGAAGGAAATCCATGACAAAGGAATCAGACCCAGACTGGTGGTGAGGGCAGGCTTCCCTGAGAAAGTGACAAGAGTTGAGATTCTGGAGACATTAGAATTAAGTAGGCAAGTGGGTTGGGGTACTGCTCCCAGGGAGCCTCCTGTGGCCCTGGCATGCCACAAAGCAAACCTGCCTTGAGCAGCAAACCAGAGCTGGAGTTCTGGGTTAAGACCAAATACCTACCCTTGATTCATTCACAGACCAAATGTGGGCTCTTCCTCCTTTCAGTGTGTCTCCAAAGATTCCATGTGGGAAAGGGAGAAGGGAGTGGCAGCATTTGCTTAGCATCCTCCTCTTTAGTACCTAACCATGGAATTGTGACGCAGCTCATACAGACAAGGGAGCTAAGAAAGTACGCTCCTGGCTTCCACTCCTCTATCTTCAGTAATGCTCAGAGACAGAACATATTTCTCCTCAAGTCCTCCTTCAAACACATTTGTTTGTATCGCATTTGTTGTATATGGGAGGCAGTTCTTCACCACCATTGTTGGCATTTGTATTTACTAATATCACCCTACATGGCTTTGTAAGTAAACTGAATAGGACACAGAATTCTCTACAAAAACTTAGCCATCTTTCAGAAGAGTGATAACAAATTATTTAATCTGCAAATGCACTCAAGATCCACTTTGGCTTATCATGGCCATGCCTATATATAATTTCTTTGGGCCCAATTTAAAAGGAGGAGGGAGGTGTTCTCAACCCTATCAGACCCACACCTCCTTCTTATAACTACTATTTTTAACACTCCCCTTACTGTCCTGAAATGAAATTCATAGATAATATTAACTACCTATGCAAATTTCCCAAGAAATCAATATAATCTCGTAATTACATATAAAGGAAAAATAAAAGGAAAATAATTTGTAATTGTCTTAGAAGACAAAATAAAGAGTAAATGCTTACACCTGTATGTAGAACCATTGTGAATGAGAGAACTGTAAGTACAGACCAATATAAATGTTTTGTATTAGCAACTCAAATATCAATATTGGTGTTGTCAGAGGTGACATGATTTTGTGAAAGGCTGAACAGTTTTTGGTCAAGTTCCAAACAAAATAAAGAGCTAAGGATTGGGCTAAATTTATTGATATGGGTGGATTTACCATAAAGCCTGGATTTAACGTGTTAGTTCATACATTGAAAGTGACTCTAATGGTTTGTTTAATTGGTTAGCTAAAACTCAGAGCCATTGGTGGTCTATATTCAGTGAGACTGAGATGCCCAAATGTCCCTGGTATAATGTAGAGGAAGAAACCCAAAGGTTCGTGGAGATGGCAACGTTGGAGTGATTTTATGTATTATGTGTATACCCAGCCCTGAACTATATACCCCTGGAGGCCCAGATGACTGTCTCTACACTAAGGCATTGTAAAATACTTTAGTAAGGGGAACACCAGAAAAGTTCTGTAGTAGCTGGATTTGATGGTGGAAGATGCTTCCATCGAAATTGCTCCCTGATTTCCATGACAGTGGGATCCTGGGATGGCGATGGCCAAGTGACACTGCTTAATTGACAGGGACAGAGTGGATACATTTACTGCAGTGAGCAGCAGAGGCAACATAGGACTCAAAGGTCTTGACCTACAGGGATATTTAGTAATGCCCTGGGTGGCCCTAGGAATGATATAGATGGACAGACTTCTGAAATATTCCTTGATCTCTATAGCAGGCAAAACTAGGTCCACTGCCTGAAACCTGACTCGAGCCATCAGAATGAAAAGTCATCCTTCTCAAGCAGTTTTCATACCTCAGCCAGTTC
The DNA here is from genome assembly GCF_003265705.2 of Callorhinus ursinus. Classification (NCBI taxonomy): domain Eukaryota; kingdom Metazoa; phylum Chordata; class Mammalia; order Carnivora; family Otariidae; genus Callorhinus; species Callorhinus ursinus. Next base: position 36,097,395 of record NW_027397064.1, on the reverse strand, counting down.
ACAGACCCCTTGATTGAAAGGGAGGCTCATCCCCTTAAGGACAGAAAACCAAAACCAATACCAAATCCCTGGAGAGATGTAAAAATTAGTACCAGCATAAAAGATGTGGATGATGCAGCAGTCATGATCCTATCATTTCCTCCATTCAACTCACCTGTTTGGCCTATTGCAGCAGCAGATGAATCTGAGAGAATTATTATGAATTGGTGTAAACTTAATCAGATGGTAAAGCCAGTTGCATCTGCAGTTCTATCTTTACTGCAGCAAATCAGCACAAGCCTAGGTACCTGGTATACATCTACTGACATGGCAAATGCTTTTTTATCTATTCCAATTTGCACCAAAAGCTGTTCTCTTTTCTATGACAAGGCCAACACTTCACTTTCATAGTCTTTATGGGATGTAAACTCTCCTGCTCTCTGCCATAATCTAGTCTGCAGAGAATTTGATCACTATATTAAAGACATCAAGGGGCAATCCTGAGAACCGCTGTACTATTGTGATAAAGCCTATGATTCCAATAAATCTGCCCAATTTACTATATCACATTTCACTGTGGTTTTATCTACTTGATTTATGCTTTTTAAATTTTCCTAAGTATAAATACACATGAATGTATGTGTGTCTATATATTCATGTGTGTATATATATATGAAAATACCTGCATATATATTTATGTGTGTATGTGTACATTAACATGTAAACATATGATGCTGTGGCGTCCCACCTGGCTCCCACCTTCAGGACCAAAGTCCTTATTCCCCCAACTGCTGGGAATGTTGCCGGCTGACAGCTTGAAGCTGAGTCTTCCCTTAGGAATTGCCCTCAGCCAAAAATAACCACCTGGACCAAGGTGACAACCCCTTCCTTGGAGGTTATACAGATCCAGTGAGTGCAAAAATACAAACGCTTTTTAGGTGTTCCTAAAAGCATGCCCCAGTAAGTCTTAGCATGCAAATCTCCATCTCAGAGGCCAGTTCCTGAGGAGCCCCACCCAATATAATCATGTGTTTTGACTTTACACGGGTGGTTTACATAGTTCATACCTTGTTTGTAAATATATCAGCACCACCTCCTTGGCCCAGCAGAAAACCACAGGCAGAGGTATGTAAATGATTGCTGAATGAGGCGAAATTTTGGATGAGGTTACCTCACAATCTCAACACGGAGACTCTTCTGTTTTGCAACTAGTGTGGTCTTTGACCGAATAGTTAAGGTACAGGGGATCCATGGGTGTCTTGGGGCTAGCAAGTGATCCTCACAAAGCAGAACCAAGGGCCTGGCAATCCAGGCTAAGGAGGTAAGAACATTTAATCAATGTAATTTTTATATTTTTTTAATATATCAAAGCACTATGTATTTCCACACATACCATACTTCCTGGACCCTAAAACGTCATAGAATTTCAGTTTGTACCAATTGTTTAACAGAACCTAGTGGGGAGAAGATGAAATATTTCCACCCCACTAAATGATCCATATTCAACATGTCGACACATTTAAAGCACTTTATAACAGTACCTGGTACAAAGATGAATGTTACCTATTGTATTAAAATATGAAAAGATGCCATCCTAGAAATGAAGAAATATGGTTTTTTAAAAAAATATTACAAAGTTACTTTTGGTGTTGATTTGTTTAAGGCTATGTACTTTATTTTTTAATTTTTTATTTAAATTCTATTTAGTTAACATATAGTGTATTATTAGTTTTAGGGGTAGAATTTAGTGATAAATTTATGTACTTTAAAACAGGAAATGCCTTCTTTGACTCTTGGTCTTTATTGTCCTTGACTATAACATATATAATCAATATTCAGTTAAGTATTTCATACTTTTATTTGCTATTATCCATCTATTGTATTTAATTTAATGAAGGATAGTCAGAAGAAAGGCAGGCAGGGACAAGCCCCCACCCCAAGAGGAAAACTACCCTTAAAAGAAAAGAGACCCCCATCCTGTTAATCTAGGTTTTACTCAGTGTCCCAGCTTTTAAATCTTCCTACTGGGAGGACTTACTACTTCTATGTGACAGAAAGAAAGGGAATGGCCTTAGGCGTCCTAACCCAGGCCTGGGGGGCCAGCTCAACAGCCCGTGGGATATTTAAACAAACTTTGATCTGGTGCCCTGCAACTGGCCAGCCTTAGGGCAGTGGCGGGCACTGCCCTCTTGGTCCCCCAGGCTACGAAACAGGCCTGGAAGGAGCCCTCCACCCTTTCCCACGTGCACATCTACCTGATAAGTAGATGAGCACATGGACAAAAAAACCTGATTGGGTAACAGCTGCATAGGGTTAACCAGATTAAAACAGCCCACCAACAAGCCCATAAAACAAGCCTGCCAACAAGCCTCTATACTGAGCAAACCCTCTCAGGTCCCCTCCCTCTTTGGGAGTTTTGTACTATTGCTCAATAAATTTTGCTGCCCACCACTCTCCGTCTGCCCTCCCTCTTCATTCTTCGAAGCAGCATGACCAAGAACCTCGGGCACCAAAGGAAAAGAAATCCTGCAATGTATTGTTTTATATAATTACCAGTCTTCTATAATGTATATTTTATTTTGCATATGTGTTGTTTCCCTCATATTAGAAACTTCTAGTGGGTACTAGGCATGGCTTGTCCTTCTCTGGTGTGCTCTATAGTGCTGGCTACCAAGTATAAATTTAATAAATAATGGCAAACTATCTGATTTTAAAAGCATGCAAGTGGAGGAAGTATTAACTGGAAACTAATTCTACTCAATATATACTAAGATTTTTTTTCTTTAAATGCTTACTCAAAATCCCACTTTCCTACCCAAAGTGTAAAATTCAACAACACAAAATAATTTCCTGAAGTAGAACAAGTAGAAAGAGCTAAATTAAAATAATTTGGCAATAAAGTATTTAAATTTTTCCTGTGAGGGATTGCTAAAATGAATATTGAATTTCCTCTGGGTTAAAAGTTCCATTGTTTACTCTGGTTTTTAAAATTCTATCCCATTTGTTTTCAACTTTTTAAGACAGCTTTCTTGGAAAAACAAATCAAAAACAGAGGATTAGAAGGAAAGATTAATATGAGAAGAAGAGGGGATTAGGGGAAAAAAAAAAAAAAGATGAAGAGGTGAAGTCAGTGGAAGCCTCAGGCTCCACTAAAAGAGGAAAACCCCCAGATGGGGGCATTTTAACGTGCAGTGGTGGTCCTTCAACTTAAGTGGGACACTAGAATGGGAGGCACGATTCTCAACCTTCCTCCAGAAAAATGATCATGCAAATTCATAAAATTTGCTAACTTCCCCTCTCTCTTCTCCTTCACAGCCAAACCTGTCAAAAAAAAAAAAAAAAAAAGAGAGAGAGAGATAGAGCTGTCTCCTTCTTTTCTTATCTCCACTTTATTACCTCCTTGGCCCTTCCAACTCCCCTGAGCCCACTCCCCTGAAAACATGGCCACTCTGAGCAACTCCACTCCAGTACAACCTGACAACATTCTGGTTTGGCCCAAAATGCATTTCTGTGTCTTGGGCCAACCATATTTCTCCTGATCTCCAGACCCACCAAACTGCCTACTTCTCATTTCAAATGCTGCAAAATCACCTCACACTCAGTGTGTCCAGAAAGGAAATAATAATCTTCCCCTAAACTCAGTCCTCCCCCTGGATTCCCCATATCACTACATGACACCACCATGGACCTAGTTTGGTCCAAGAACAAAACTGAGGTGTATCCAAGTCTGATCAATTCTGTTTTCATCACCTCTCTTAAATCTATGGCTTTTTCTGATCCCAGTTTCTAGGACCTCACTTCAGACCATTCTCAATGTTTAACCTGCCTTACTGGAACAGCCTCCTAGCTGGTTTCCCTGGATCCATTCTCCACCCCAGTGGCAGTACAGTCTTTCTTTTAAAATGCAAGCCTGATCAAGTCACTGCCCTTCAATGGCTTTCCATTGCCTTCAGGCTATTTACAAACATTTTAGCATGTTTGGTTTTCCAAGACCTCCTTTCTACTCACCCATCATTCTTCTCTCAGGGAAGCCACTTTACTCAACTTGGGAAGGTGCTATTCACATCCTAGCCTGTGTGAACGGTGACTACTGGGGTAGAGCCGTACAAAACCTATGAGACTAAACATGGCAGCCTTGCCTCTTTATCACACTTTATACACTGCTAATGGCAGCTTTTCTGATGCATCGTATTTCTTCTCACTCTGAGCCTTTGCATATTTCTGTTTCCTGCCTATAATTTCATCCACCCCAATGTCATCTTCATCTAACTAATTCTACCTGTCCTTCAGATCTCAGTTTGATAGCACCTATCCCTTGAAGCCCTCCCTTACTCCACCTCCGAGGTTTGGATTAAGAGTTTCCCTAAAGTTTCAGAAACTTTGGTGCCCTCTACTTAACCTCTATTATTGTACCTATCCCTTGATCCTTTAATTACCTGTTTACTTTCCTGACTCCTCCTTTAGACTGTTGTCTTAATCACCTTTGTGTCTCTAGTTCATAGTATAGTGTCTGGCACATGGTAGATGCAAAGTAAATACTTTTGAATGAATGAATGCAACTTTGAGTAAATCACTGAACCTAGCTAAGTTTTAGTTATCACTAGTCAAATAAGGCTAAGGATTTGTGGGTCTATCGTCAATAATTTATAGAATGATATGACAAATGCATATAAAATTGCTTTGAAAAGTGGAAAAAATAAATAGATGAGAAAGAGAACAATTGGTATGGCATCTCATAAAGCAAAAGTGTCAAGGATTGGGATGATTTTAAGGAAAGTCATGAAAGATACCTTTCTACTCTATCTTGTATAAGACCTTAATGCTTGCGCTGTTGAAATGAGCAGATTCCGTGTCTCGTCTGCAAGTGAGCAATTAGAACATTTTTAAAAGATTAGGATGAGTTAGAGATGAGAAGTGTAGCAATGAACCATGCTTTCAGTTCATTAACTGGCCACACAATCTGTGCTTGAAGATACATGTATATTATTTCTTTCTTTGAGACCCAGTTTTTCAAAATGCTGTACCAAGGGCTCAGGAATTCACAGGATAAACACAGCTTTTCTTTCTGGGGCACCAATTTCAGTTGGTGATTGAGGGAGTTAATTCACTGAACTTGGTAAGTAACTTGAAGCAGTATTTTTACAACTACATAAACAAACAGATATATTATAGCTTGCACTGTAGCATTTGTGTACATCTTTTAAATAAGTCTGAGACTTCAAACATTTTGTGTTTGCAGTGGATTACTCCACACTATCCCCCTCTACAAGGCCTACCAAACCTTCACACTCCCAAGCCCTAGGAGTAAGTTTTTACCCACCTATGCTCTTGGGGTGCCTAGGGCAAGTTTAATAAGTACTGCTCTTAGAAGCTTGGTAGGCTTCCCTGCGGCTGAACTAAAACAAAGACTGGAGAACCTTCAGCAAATGTGGCTGGTACACTAACATCAGGGCCAAGTTTATAGCTGAGTATTGATTTGTGGGTCTGTCCTTGGTTCCTCGCTTGCCCGCTGCATTGGTAAGCAATTTTGTAAAACTGGTCACTAGTCCCCCGAAGAATCAAAACTATTTTCATGCGGAGGAATCAATACTCATTGATCACTCGACACGGAAGAATATCTAAATCCATATCCCCGTGATATTTGGCCAGTGGTATCATCATTTTGTGTACAAAGGTCAGCACATTAGATCTAAAGGAAGAAGAGAGGGGAACTAACATTTACTGAGCCCCTACTATGAGCCAGGCACAGTGCCAGGTGCTGTACATTCCCTCACCAGCCCAGACAGAATCCTGCGCTCCTTTGTATGCTATCTGTACCTTGTACAGGCTCTTACTATGGGACATGACACTAAATATTGAGGATTTGTTTGTCTGCCACTCTACTATAAGCTCCTTGAGGGCAGGGTCCATTTCAAATTCTTCTTTGTGTTACAAGTACTCTCAGTGCCTGGTCACATCGTACACCCTCAGTTACATTTTTATTAACTGAACTAAAATGATCTAACAGGAAACTTAAGAAGCTAATGCCTTCATACACCAAAAATTCTTTCTCTAAATCATCTTGCACAGTTTCATCCTCCACTAAAGAAATACACAGCATAGCAGTGGTGTCAGTTTTTTGTTATGTGTTTAGGTCCTGGAACGTTTCTAAGTCTCCCTCCTGACCCCCAACCCGTTCCCCTGCCAAAAAGATAGGATCAGTCTATATAACATATACCATATACACTGGTTGATTATCTTTGGCAAAGCACTATTTTCAATAATATATTAAATATTCTATGAACTATATCTTTAAAATGAATCTCTAAGTATAAATGTCCCCTTTTCAACTTTAACAAGTGACAAAAAACAGGACCAGAGTCACACTGCTCATAGAGGATCAAATATGCATTCTGAATTTCCAAGTCTATAGCCCCAGGGTTGTTTTTCTTCCCTCCCCAAATCCAGTGTAATCAAAATACAGAAATTTCTTCTCATCACTTCACTTTAAAATACATATGAAGGGGCGCCTGGGTGGCTCAGTCATTAAGCGTCTGCCTTCGGCTGGGGTCATGATCCCAGGGTCCTGGGATGGAGCCCAGTATTGCATAGAGCCATGCATCACATCAAGCCCAGCATTGCATCGAGCCCCGCATCGCATGGAGACCCACATCGCATGGAGCCCTGCATGGAGCCCTGCTTTGCATCAGGCTCCCTTCTCAGCGGGAAGCCTGCTTCTCCCTCTCCCACTCCCCCTGCTTGTGTTCCCTCTCTCGCTGTCTCTCTCTGTCAAATAGATAAAATCTTAAAAAAATAAAATGCGTATGAAGTAGGCACTGTATGCACACACACACACGCACACACACACAGAAGAGGAAAAATAATTAGATACTAGGAGACTCATCAATGCACTGATTTAGAACTAGGTCAAATTTATGAATTCAAAGTTTTAAATCTAATCCAACTTCTCTCAAGTTCAAATGCACTTGACATTTATAATGTTGTGACTTCCTGTTTTTGTAGAAGAGCAGTTTCAAAAATGGTTCAATAAGCTCTGTGGACAACATCTAACTCCTGCAAGGCAAGTTTTGGAACATTTAGTGGTAAATGAATAGAGAACATATGCATTACATTTCTTAAGATGTGCATATTTTCAAAAACTCAGGGGAAAAAGTAGTTGGCCAAGTCTATCTGTGGTTTCATTGAATACTTAAAAATGAGTTCATGACATTGAGAGACACAAAGATACAGTTGGGTTTTCCCATCCAGTCTGCAGAACACATAGCTCTCAACCAGTGATGATAGAGCCCATAGGAAAGTACCCTCAATTTTTGTAGAAACGGAAAAGAATTAAGATTTAATGTCTGGAACTTGGTGGTTGGATGCACCATTAACAAGAAAATAAATAACAAAGCAAAAGAATCTAAAAATATTCTTGCATGTTTTACATTTACTGTGTCTTTGCTGTGTAATTGCTAGTGCATGGCACATGGTGAAAAATATGCTGGCAAATATGAAATCCACCAAAGAGCTTGCTGGCAAGTCTTTTTTTTATATATATATATCTATTTTAAGTAAGCTCTATGCCCAATATGGGGCTTGAACTCACAACCCTGAGATCAAGAGTCACAGGCTCTACTGACTTAGCCAGCCAGGCACCCTTCACTGGCAAGTCTTTAGGGGACTTGGTGAAAGTCTACAATAGCTCTTCTTGACACACAAAAACTTTTATCCCCTACTTCCACTCCAGACCCTAAGTGACTCTGGGACGTCATCAGGGTGTCTCTCAAGAGTTCAGGAGTAAATCAACACACACAACGTGCTGCTATTCTCTCTCAGGGCTTTGCTGGGTCCCCACTAAATCTGCTGAGCTTCTACAGTGTTCTGCCAGCCCTGTGGCTTTGCTCATGCTCTGCTGAAGCTCAGAGAGAAAATATCCTGCCCCAGTTTCACTCTCTTCCTATAAACCTCCAATGTGACAAGTGCCATGCTTCCTCTTCAGGCCACACCATCTTCTCCATGCCGAAATGCAGACTCTGTGCCTCTCTCAGGAGAGTTGACATCCACTGCATAGGCGAGGGGAAGAGGGAGTGGAGGACAAGCAGCGGGCGGTCCCTTTACTCCCTCTACCCCCACCTTCCTATCTGGTTCTAGGAAACCACTTACAGAATTTCCTGTGGTGGAATGTGAATTGACACCACTTAACCAATCTCCACTCAGATACAGCCAGAAGCATCCACGATAGTTGTTGCCAGGAGGTTAATTTTAATTTGATAACTTGGTGTGGTTGAACAGAATTGAGGTCTCATTGTTGAAGACTGTAAGGAAAAGGAAATTAGAAAACATGAAGAAAAATACAAATAAATCATATTTGTTCTTATGATTCCTCAGACTATAATACACAGTGGTCAAATAAGCAAAAGAAAGGCACACGATCAATAGGTACTCAATAGATAGAGAAAAAGCATTTGGTAAACTCAGCTCCCAATGATGATTACAAAACAACTCAAAGCTAAAAATAGAAAAGTAGACACAGACCTGTACCCCTGAAACAAGTAATACATCAGATGTTAATAATAAAAAATAAATAAAAAGTAGAAGAAAACTTCCTTAATGTGATATTTGTTATTTACCAAAAAATTAAAAGCAAACCTGTTTAATTAATTAATGGTAAAAGATCAGAAGCATCTTCTTTAAATCAGGAACAAAGCCAGGAGGCTAGCTATCACTGCTTCTATTCAACATTTTTCAAGAGAACCAAAAGGAAAAAAACAAAATTATCACTCATAGATAACATGGCAGTTTACAAAAACAATCTAAGAGAATTAACACAAAAATCATTAGAACTACTAGGAGATTTCAGCTATGTTGCTGGATATAAAATACACAAAGAATCAATAGTGTTCCTATACATTAGCAGTAAGCAAATTTTTTTCATAAAAATCCAATAGTAAACATTTTAGATTTTAAAGGCTATGTGGTCTCTATCCTAACTAATCACATCTGCCATTGTAGTACAAAAGAAGATTACAGGCTCGATTTGGCCCACAGGCCATAGTTTACAACTCGTGTCAGACACCACTGATGAAGTTAGAAAACATTACTTAAAAAGAAAAAATACCAGGGCCCCCCGGCTGGCTCAGACAGTAGAGCATGTGACTCTTGATCTCCTGGTTGTAAGTTTGAGTTCCACGCTGGGTGTAGAGATTACTTAAAAAAGTAAATAAATAAAATCTTAAAGAAAGAAAGAAAAAATACCATTTACTATAGCAACTCAACTGGAAGGTACTTATGAATAAATCTAACAAAATTTGTACAAAACCTATTTGGAAAAAATTATGAAACTTTATTGAAAGACGACATTAAAGATTTCAATAAATAGAGGAGTACACCATCTTAATGGATGAGAAAAGTCAACGTTTCAAACAGTCCAATATTTGCAAATTAACCTATTAATTCAATGTAATTCCAATCAAAATACCAACAAGGCTTTTCATGACATCTGACAACCTGACTCCAAAATTTATGTAGAAGAACAAAAAACCAAGACCCTTATGAAGAACAAGGTAGGAAGATATGCCTTAACAGATGTCAAGATTTATTATAAAACAACAGTAACAAGGTAATACACTATTGGTAAAGAGACAGATATGATAAAAAGAATAAAATAAGGACCCCAGAAACAAACCCACTCATATGTGGAACATGATATTTAACAGAGGTACCATTGTAGATCAGTGGGGTAAAGATTGAGTATCCAATAAATGGTGCTGGAATAATTGTTTATTGTATGGTAAAAACTGAAGTTGTATCCTTACCTCCATCATACACAAAAATCAATTCTAGGTTGATTAAATATCTAAGTAGAAGGTCAAAGCTTTAAGACAAATTAGATGGGATGCCTGGGTGGCTCAGTCTATTAAGCTAAGTATCTGCCTTCGGCTCAGTCATGATCCCAAGGTCCTGGGATCGGAGCCCCACATCAGGCTCCTGCTCAGCGGGGAGCCTGCTTCTCCCTCTGCCTGCCGTTCCCCCTGCTTGTACTCTCTCTCTGACAAATAAATAAAATCTTTAAAAAATAAATAGATAGGGCACCTGGGTGGCTCAGTTGGTTGAGCAACGGCCTTCGGCTCGGGTCATGATCCCGGAGTCCCAGGATCAAGTCCCGCATCGGGCTCCCTGCTCAGCGGGGAGTCTGCTTCTCCCTCTGACCCTCCCCCCTCTCATGCTCTCTCTCTCTCATTCTCTCTCTCAAATAAATAAATAAATAAAATCAAAACATTAAAAAAATAGATAGATATAGATATCTCAAATTAGAGAGCAATATGGAAGAATATCTTTAATACTGGGAGAAAAGGAAAGGTTTCTTTTTTTTTAAGATTTTATCTATTTTTTTTTTTTTTTTGAGAGAGAGCATGAGCAGAGGGAAGGGGCAGAGGGAGAAGCAGACTCCCCGCCGAGCAGGGAGCCCGAAGTAGGACTGCATCCCAGGACCCTGGGATCATGACCTGAGCCGAAGGCAGATGCTTAACTGACTGAGACACCCAGGTGCCCCGAAAAGGAAAGATTTCTAAACCAAGACACAAAAAGCCCAAAACATAAGGGGAAAAAATTAAAATATTTAACTACATTAAAACAGAAAATTTCAGTACATCAAAATATGAATAATATTAAAAGACAAGCTGTACTAGTACAGGTATTTGCAAAGCATATATCTAAAAAGGGCTTAGTATCCAGGGTGCCTGGGTGGCTCAGTCGTTAAGCGTCTGCCTTCTGCGCAGGTCATGGTCCCAGGGTCCTGGGATCGAGCCTCGCATCGGGCTCCCTGCTCCGCGGGAAGCCTGCTTCTCCCTCTCCCACTCCCCCTGCTTGTGTTCCCTCCCTCACTATGTCTCTTTCTGTCAAATACATAAATAAAATCTTAAAAAAAAAAAGGCTTAGTATCCAAAATAAAATAGAAAAATAACCCCCAAAATAGTGTGTATTAAATACATTTTGTGGATTGTAGACTAGTATTTAATAAAATAAAATAGATTAGAATAGAGAACATCTGAGTACATACCACATATTAAAAATAAATAATACTTTGGGAAATTTTTGTTTCAGTTATATATCTATATGTGTATATGCATGTGAACATACTGGATCACAATATAAAATAAAGTTCTAAAGTAGATGACAGTTTTAAACACACTAAAATAGAAAATTAATAAAATATATAGGTTGTACAATAGTGTGAATGTGCTTAATGCTACTAAATAGTACTTAAAATGGTTTAAATGGTAACATTTTGTTATGTATATTTTACAACAATAAAAGATATATATATAAACAGGTAATTCACAAAACAGAAAACTTTGGCCAATAAACAAATAAAAAAGATGCTTGATCTCAGTAGTCAACAGAAATCTCAATGAGTCAGTCATCAGACAAATAAAAGTCTGACAATGCCTCCAAGAGTAGACAAATGGATAAGAAAAATGTGGTATGCACACACAAAGACACATACAGACACACACACAGACACACAGATACAGACACACAAAGACACACACACACACACACACAGAAGAATATCATGCAGGCATTAAAAAGGATGAGATCATACCCTTTGAGACAACATAGATGGACCTAGAGATGTTATGCTAAGTGAAATAAGGCAGAATGAGAAAGACAAATACCATATAATTCCTCTCATATAAAAATGAATAAAGAAACAAAAAGCAGAATCAGGCCTATAAATACAGAACACAAACTGATGGTTGCCAGAGGGGATGGGAGTTAAAGAGATGTGCAAAATGGGTGAAAGGGAGAGGGAGACCCAGGCTTCTAGTTATGAAATGAATAAGTCATGGGTATAAAAGGCACAGTATACGGAATATATAGTCAATGGTACTGTAATAGTGATGTATTAAGACAGATGTTCACTTGTGGTGGGTGAATTTAGCATAATGTATAAACTTGTCAAATCACTAAGTTGTACACCTGAAACTAATGTAACATTGTGTGTCGACTATACTCAAATATAAACAAAGAAAGAAAGAAAGTCTGACAATGCAAATGTTGGTAAGACTGTAAAGCAACAAGAATTGTCCTATCTGCACCTGGGATTATAAACATTTATAATTTGGTAACATCTAGTGAAGTCACCAGCAATTCTACTTCCATATGTGAACAAGGAGAAATGCTCACTGCAGCACGTTTATAATAGTGGGAAAAAAAATGAACACAATCTAAATGTTCACCAACAAGAGAATGGATAAACAACCATTAAATACTGTACAACAGTGATAGTTAATGAACTAGTCTCATGCATCAACATGGATAAATCCTCAAAATATACATTATGCCAACAAAGCTGTAAAAGTATACAATAGTATGATATATTTCATTGAAGTCTGAAATATTCAAAAGAATACTCCATAGTAGTAGAAATATAAATGTATTCATTGGGGTGCCTGGGTGGCTCAGTCGGTTAAGCGTCTGCCTTCGGCTCAGGTCATGATCCCAGGGTCCTGGGATCGAGCCCCACGTTGGACTCCTTGCTCAGCAGGGAGCCTGCTTCTCCCTCTGCCTGCCGCCGTTCCTCCTGCTTGTGCTCTTTCTCTCTCTGTCAAATAAATAAATAAAATCTTTAAAAAAATAAACATATTCATTAGAATGGTAAATATCGGGGTATGTGGGTGGCTCAGTCAGTTAAGTATCCAACTCTTGATTTTGGCTCAGATCATGATCTCAGGGTTGTGAGATTGAGTCCTGAGTCGGACTCCATGCGGGGTGTGGAGCCTGCTTAAGATTCTCTCTCCCTCTTCCTCTGCCCGTCCCCTCCCCTCTCTCTGCCTCCCTCTCTGAAAAACAAACAAACAAAAAAAACAGAAACAGAATGGTAAACATCGAATTGAGGGCAATGATTGCCTTTGGGGAAGGGAAGGAAAGGAAGGGAGAGAGATGGGGTCATGGAGAATATACAGAGGCTTGAATTTTATCTCTAAAATTTTACTTCTTGGGCTGGGAGGGTGGTACACAGATCATTATTTATTCTTTAATCTTTTTGTTTTTGCTTCCATGATTGAAATATTTCATTAATTAAAAAAGAAGAATTAGTCAACAAGAGATCTTTGACAGTTAATTCTATGCCCAGCACTGTGCTAGGCAATGAGACATGTAATTCCAAGACAATAGAATGCCCATGACAGGCACTCAATAAACATTCAATTCATTCATGAAATGAATGACTGTAAGATAAGACACAGTCAATTCCTAATTGCAGAAACTAGAATAATAGGCATGAGCCGAATAGAGAAATGTGCCTCATTCTCAGTGGTCACTAAAAGAGCAATTCAGAAAAAGAGGCAGGTTTTGGGAATAGAGACAACGAGCTCAGTTAAGACGGAGGTGCCCTTGAGACATCCAAGTCAGGAAATATGCAGCTAGAGTTGGACAGGTGGGAGGGGATTCACATTTGAGATTTGTCAGCATATGGTTGATAATGAAAGCCATGGGAGCAAATGAGATAATAAAGGGAACAGGAAAAAAAAATGACGAGAAAGGAGGCTCTGAGGACAACTAACAATAAGAATGGGGAACGAGCTGGAAAAAAAGAGGCTCTCAATATACCAACTCCTTGAAAAAGAATCCTAAGGTGAAACATCCTAAATGCTGCCAAAGGACATAAACTTTTCATATTTTTTAACTTTCTGTTATAAGTGAATTTTAAACAAATACTAAAATAGAGGGAATAGCAAAATGAACTCCCCTTTACCCATCACCTGGTTTCAACAATTATCAACTCACAGATACTTTTATTTCTTCCATACCCCCAACCACTACATCACCTTTTATTCTGAAGCAACCCCAGACATCCTATCATTCCATCCACAGCCATGTCAGTATGGTTCCTTAAAAGGTAATGACTCTTTCTAAACATAATCACAATATCATTATCATAACTTAAAAAAAATCAACAGTAATTTTTTTTAAAGATTTTATTTATTTATTTGACACAGAGAGAGAGAGCGAGCACAAGCAGGGGGAGCAGCAGGCAGAGGGAGAAGCAGGCTCCCCACTGAGCAGGGAGCCGGACGTGGGCTCGATCCCAGGACACTGGAATCATGACCTGAGTCAAAGGCAGATGCTTAACCAAATAAGCCACCCAGGCTCCCCAACAGTAATTTTTTAATATCAAATATTCGGTAGTTATTAAAATTTCCAATCATTTCATAAGGGTCATAAATTTATCTTACAGTTTGTTTGATTAAAACTTACATATTGCTATTGGGTGATAACATCTTTCAAAACTGCAAGTCCCCCATCCTCCGCCTCATCATCTTTTTCTTTTCTTGCCATTTTATTTTTTTTTCAGATTTTATTTATTTGAGAGAGAGAGGGAGAGACAGAGGATGAGCGAGGGGAAAGGGCAAAGGGAGAAGAAGCAGGCTCCCCGCTGAGCAGGAAGCCCGATGCAGGCTCGATTCCAGGACCCTGGGATCATGACCTGAGCCGAAGGAAGATGCTTAACTGACTGAGCACCGCAAGTGCCCCTTTTCTTGCTATTTTAAACAGCAATTTTAAAGTCCAATTGAAATAGGTCAGGACAATAAAGAGGTCACCCCCATATTCCCTAGAGAGTCATTTTGGTGGAAGATGCTTGAGTGGGGTGGCCAAGCTCATTTTTGAACTGAAATGGGAACTCAGATTTACTTAGATTATGGTTGCACAGAGCACCGTCTTGCACTAAATTTAATTTTGTTAGACTCTCATGAACAATCCAGAAGTGCTATAGGATAACTTTTACCACTACAATTATTTCTTCTGACAAATTAAGGACCAATCATTAAACCCTTCTTTAAAGAACAGAAGAGGGATGCCTGGGTGGCTCAGTTGGTTGGGCGTTTGCCTTCAGCTCAGGTTATGCTCTGGGATCGAGTCCCGCATTGGGCTCCTTCCTCAGCGGGGAGCCTGTTTCTCCCTCTCCCTCTGCCTGCTACTCCCCCTGCTTGTGCTCTTGCGCTCTTTCTTTCTCTCTCTCGCTGACAAACAAATAAAAACCTTAAAAAAAATAATAAAGAAGAAATTGGCTTTGGAGGTATCCCTTTTATACTGACAGATTTTCTGAGGATTTATATTTTAAATGAAGCAACCACAAATTGATTTGACTTTAATGTAGACAGTTGTGCTCAGTAAAAACCATTAACCTAACAATAAATTCAGAATAATTTTGAATTATTTACTAAAACTGTGGATAGCAATCCAGCCCCACATAGTAGTTCTTAACACATACTTGATAGTCTTGGTTTTTAAGGTAATAATGGAATTTTACTTAAAGTATTTTGTAGTTTTTTTTTTAATATGCTTAAACGTATGTTCATTTTAACAAGTTTCCATGAGTACTTAGAAATGCTTACCACACAACTACCACGGGGTTCCTCACTGATTCTGAATTCTGGTTTTCCATATAAGAAGTTAGTATCTTTAAAATTCTTATTGTTTAAAATTGAATTTCTGTATAATGCACTGTTTGTAGAATAAATTGTGAACTTTTTCTTCTTGTGGCTCTGAGAGTTTTCAATGCTGTTACACACAACCCATTTTACCTTCTCATCCATGGCAGCTGCTTTGCATTTGTAATGGTATCTAAACTGAGATGATACAATAGAGTGGTCAGTCTCCGTGCAGGGCCCTGGCAGCTTGGACATGGTGACTTATGAACAGAAGACATCACCTAGAGACTGGAGCTGAAGAATGTAATCGACTTTGTCAGGAGTGTATATACATGAGGCACTGAGAGAAATAACTGAGAGGCCCTGAGGTGGGGACAGAGATGGAGCCAAGGTCCTATGATTGGGAGATGGGTGTAATAAGCTATCAGTACCCAAAAGTCACTGAGGCCTGGACCTTGAGATTTTATTTATTTATTTGAGAGAGAGAGAGAAGGAGAGATAGAGAGCATGAGAGGGAAGAGGGTCAGAGGGAGAAGCAGACTCCCTGCTGAGCAGGGAGCCCGATGTGGGACTCGATCCTGGGACTCCAGGATCATGACCTGAGCCGAAGGCAGTCGCTTAACCAACTGAGCCACCCAGGCGCCCTGAGGCCTGGACCTTGAATTTACAGGTGCTCTAGTGATCAGGACTTCCTTGGTTGCAAGTCCAAGTGATAAGAACCAAACTCATCCAAAATCTATAAAGAACTTATAAAACTCAACACCCAAAAAACAAACAATCCAGTTAAGAAATGAGCAGAAGACATGAATAGACATTTTTCCAAAGAAGACATCCAGATGGCCAACAGACATATGAAAAGATGCTCAACATCACTCATCATCAGCAAAATACAAATCAAAACCACGGTGAGATACCACCTCACACCTGTCAGAATGGCTAAAATTAACAACACATGAAACAACAGATGTTGGCGAGGATGCGGAGAAAGGGGAACCCTCTTACACTGTTGGTGGGAATGCAAATGGGTGTGGCCACTCTGGAAAACAGTATGGAGGTTCCTCAAAAAGTTAAAAATAGAACTACCCTATGATCCAGCAATTACACTACTAGGTATTTACCCAAAGGATACAAAATACAGTTTTGAAGGGATACATGCACCCTGATGTTTACAGCAGTGTTATCAACAATAGCCATACTATGGAAAGAGCCCAAACATCCATCAACTGATGAATGGATAAAGAAGATGTGGTATACACATACAATGGAATACTACTCAGCCATCAAAAATGATGCAATCTTGGGACACCTGGGTGGCTCAGTCAGTTAAGCTTCTGCCTTTGGCTCAGGTCGTGATCCCAGGGTTCTGGGATCAAGTTCCACATCGGGCTCCTTGCTCAACAAAAGGAGCCTGCCTCTCTTTCTGCCTGCCACTCCCCCTGTTTGTGCTCTCTCTCTCTCTCTCCCTGACAAATGAATTCAGGGGGAGTGGCAGAGGAAGAAGCAGGCTCCCCGCTGGGCCAGAAGCTTGATGGGGGACTCCTTCCCAGGACCCTGGTATCATGACCCGAGCCAAAGGTAGCTGCTTAACCAACTGAGCCACCAGACATCCCAAATAAATAAAATCTTTATTAAAAAAATGAAATCTTGCCATTTGCAATGACATGGATGGAGCCAGAGTATACTATGCTACACAAATCAGAGAAAGACAAATACCAGATGATTTCACGCATATGTGGAATTTAAGAAACAAAACAGAACATATGGGAAGGGGAGAAAAAGAGAGGGAAACAAACCATAAAAGACTCTTCACGATAGAGAACAAACTGAGAGTCGACAGGGGGAGGGGTTGAGGGATGGGATAAATGGGTAAAGGGCATTAAGGAGGGCACTTGTGACGAGCACTGGGTGTTATATGTAAGTGATGAATCACTAAACTCTACTCCTGAAACCAGTATTACACTATATGTTAAATAACTAGAATTTAAATAAAAAATCCGAAGAAAATTAAAAAAAAAAAAAAAGGAACCAAACTCAAACTGGTCTAAGCGAAAAAAGGAAATCATTGGTCACTTGATAGAAAAGTCCAGGGGCTCAAACAATGTCATCAGGCCTGTTTTTTTTTTTTTTTTCCTCTCCATTTCCTGCTTGGTATTTTTCTGCTTTGACTTCTTAGCCCAACTTGCTACAGGTCCCAGAAGCTCCAGGCTCACATCAACCTGACTCTGGCAATCTCAGCAAAAAGCATAAATTTCTTTTCACTTCGTTAAAATAGAGGTCCCAGGATTGGAGCTCACTGACTCAAACTGTGTCCCCACTCGCGCATGAACCAGTCAATGATGGTTAGATGAATGGAAGAGCGGCCAAGACAGGAACACAAAGGACGGTGTCTACCTTATTCATAGGACGTGAACTGAAAGTAAAGGAGGAGCAGCTCCTCCTGGGAAATCAAGACACATCTACCAGGAGGAGGGGAGAGTAAATGATGAGCAGACAAAACAGCACAGGTGCACAACAGCCATGATGTGTAAAATTTGTGTTGTTTTTAAGCTCTTAACAAGTCAGGTAGGGTACAGAGTGAGAGTGGAAGACAGATGGGGCCAGGGTAATCATGGTTCCTAGTGCAATAGGGAGGGTTTAAATGTAGAAGGAGGAATGAATGGGAGAGCAGAGAGCTAAACATGGGGAGATCTGGAGATATTGACTAGGCTGCCCAGACATTCTAAGTGGAAGGACTGTCAACTAGAAGAGGGGGGAAGGCAGATTCAGAAAATATACCGGTTAATATGCTTTGGTTACATGTGATAGGAAGCATGAATGATAACATTCCATTATGCCAGTAGATGATCCCAGAGTTGGTTGACACAGCGACATGATGATATCGGGTCTCTGGGATGGCTCTGGTGTGATTCTCCTCACTTTCCCCTGAAGGTTTCAAGATGACTGCCACAGCGCCAAACACTGCATTCTCATGCATCAGCATTCAGGACAGGAAGAAAGTGAGGGCGTGGGCTCTCCTCCTGCCTGTCTCTCTTTTATCAAACACACACACACAAACACACACACCTTTTCTAGATACTCAGCAGGTTTCCTTTTATATTTTAATGGCGTGTTTGAATCTATGTCCAGGTTCTTATTGCAATGGAGGCTGAAAGTCAAATAGTATTTAGCTCTTTTGGTGGGTAGAAGGCCATGCCAACAAGGAGAAGATCAACTGAACAAAAATGAGGGCCAGGGCCCGTGGCTTAGCTGGGCAACATGCTGCCCAATACAGGAGGCAGGACTCCATCTGACCAGGACGTGCTGCCACAACTATTCTTTCCCTCTCTCTGTCTTCTGGGTCCTCACACCCTGGATCATTCATGACAGCAACTGGTTCTGTAGTCCTAAATCATCAACATAATTGCTTGTAAATGGTATATACATTCTCACAAACTATGAAATACCTAGGAGTAGGAATATTTTTATTAAAAATTTGCATGGTATATAGGGGTGCCTGGGTGGCTCAGTCATTAAGCGTCTGCCTTCAGCTCAGGTCATGATCCCAGGGTCCTGGGCTCGAGCCCCACATCGGGCTCCCTGCTCAGCGGAAAGCCTGCTTCTCCCTTTCCCACTCCCCCTGCTTGTGTTCCCTCTCTCGCTGTCTCTCTCTCTCTCTCTGTCAAAATAAATAAATAAAATCTTTTAAAAAAATTTGCATGGTATAATTTTTACTGCAAATCCAAGTTGAAAAGATACATATATTTGCACGGTTGCAGAAACATATTATGTTTTTAGATTTAAAAATGAATGCTGTAGATGTATCTCCTGAAGCAAGGAAAACAACAGCAAAAATAAACTATTGGGATGGCATCAAACTAAAAAGCTCTGCACAGCAAAGGAAACAACCAACAAAACTAAAAGACAACCTCCTGAATGGGAGAGTTATTTACAAATGACATATCCAATAAAGAGTTAGTATCCAAAATATATAAATAAATTATAGAACTCAAGACCAAAAACCGCCCCAAATAATCCAATTTAAAAATGGGCAGAAGACATGAACAGACAATTCTCCAAAGAATCCATACAGATGGCCTACAGACACGTAAAAAAAGAGGCTTAACATCACTTATCATCAGGGAAATGATGGCTACAGACACATAAAAAAAGATGCTTAACATCACTTAACATCAGGGAAAAACCACAATGAGATCACCTCACACCTGTCAGAATGGCTAAAATAAAAAACTAAAGGAACAACAAGTGTTTGTGAGGATTTGGAGAAAAAGGAACTCCTGTGCACTGTTGGAGGGAACGCAAACTGGTGCAGCCACTGTGGAAAACAGTATGGAGGGTCCTCAAAAAATTAAAAATAGATGGGGCACCTGGGGGCACAGTCAGTTGAGTGTCTAACTTTTGGTTTGGGCTCAGGTGGTAATCTCAGGGTGATGGGATGGAGCGCTGTGTTTTTTAAAAATTTTAAATAATTAAAAATAGAGCTACCCTATGATCTAGTAATCTCACTACTAGGGATTTACATAAAGAATACAAAAACACTGGGGTGCCTGGGTGGCTCAGTGTTAAGCATCTGCCTTTGGCTCAGGTCATGATCCCAGAGTCCTGGGATCGAGCCCTACATCGGGCTCCCTGTTTGGCGGGAAGCCTGCTTCTCCCTCTCCCACTGCCCCTGCTTGTGTTCCCTCTCTCGCTGTGTCTCTCTCTCTTAAAAAACAAAACAAAAAGAATACAAAAATACTAATTTGAAGGGATATGTATACCCTTACGTTTACTGTAGCATTATTTACAGAGCCAAACTATGGAAGCAGCCCAAGTGTCTATCAATACATGAATGGATAAAGAAGATGTGGTATATATATATACAATGGAATATTACTCAGGCATAAAAAAATAATGGAATTTTGCCATTTGCAACAACATGGATGAATCTAGAGAGTATAACGCTAAGCAAAATAAGCCATTCAGTGAAAAACAAATACCCTATGATTTCATTCATATGTGGAATTCAAGAAACAAAACAAATGAAAACAGGGAAAAAAGAGAGAGACAAACCAAAAAAAGGACCCTTCACTATAGAGATCAAACTGATGGTTACCAGAGGGAAGGTGGGTGGGGGATGGGTGAGATAGATGAAGGGGATAAAGGAGTGCACCTGTCCTGATGAGCACTGAGGAATGTATGGAACTGCTGGATCACTATATTGTACACTTGACACTAATAAAGCACTGTATGTTAAAAAAATAAAAATAAATAAAAATGAATAGTGTAAGGATATAAATCTATCACAAATTTATAGGTTTAATATACTTACATTTTTTAAATCTCACGGAATTTTTCAGGGTTAATTACAGGACTCAAAAATTCATCTAGAAAAATGAAAATGTCAAAGAAAATGCATTAAGTAATTTTTTTAAAACTTTAAAATCTTAACATGAGCCTACTAGAAACCTTTGGTGGTAAGAAATCTTTTAATGGGGTTCAGAAATCCCTTAGGTTTTACCAAAGCATTTCCTTCTGATAAATTCAGGTAAAATTAAACTCAATATTCTTTTTGTTTAATGGGAAAAAATATACTTCCATCCATTTTTAGAAAACTATGTGATTTGTCCATTCATTGAACAAGCGTGTCAGCATCCTGCTGTCTGATGGACACTGTTCTAGATGTGCCGATAAGTGGTGAACAGAACAAACTAAATCCTTGCCCCATCTCTCTAGCCAGCCAGCTACCAAACTATCTTGTCTACTTATATGCTAATGGGTGTTTTCAAATGGTACAATATAGTTTGATTTGTTCTTTCTTGGCCGTATCTCTGGACTGCTTTATTATTTTTTTGCACTTATTAAAGAAGATTTTTATTTATTTGACACAGAGAGAGAGAGAGAGAGAGCACAAGCAGGGGGAGCGGCAGGCAGAGAGAGAGGGAGAAGCAGGCTCCCCGCTGAGTAGAGAGCCTCTTGCAGGGCCCGATCCCAACACCCTGGGGTCATGACCTGAACTGAAGGCAGACGCTTAACTAACTGAACCACACAGGTGCCTCCGAACTGCTTTATTATTTAATAATAATTGTCACTTGTGTTCTCCAGGAAGCAGATGTCAAAATGAAGATAAAGGTGCCAGAGATTTGGGGCCACCTGGGTGGCTCAGTCTGTTAAGCGTCTTCCTTCTGCTCAGGTCATGATCCCAGGGTCCTGGGATGGAGCCCCACATCGGGCTCCCTGCTCAGCAGAGAGTCTGCTTCTCCCTCTCTCTGTGACCCTCCTCCCTGCTTGTGCTCTCTCTCTGTCTCAAATAAATAAATAAAATCTTAAAAAAAAAAAAAAAAAGGTGCCAGAGATTTGTTGTGGCTTATGCTTATGGGAGCGGCAGCAGAGTAGGCAGGGAAAACCTGCAGACCTCCATGTCAGTCTGACACCTGTAAGGAGAGAAGGAAGGAAGACAGGGGGAAAGAGCTCCAGACTGCACTATAGCTCTGAGCACATTTCCCTTAGCACACAGACTGCTCATACAGGGGCTCTGTGTTGGGCACAAATGGCCAGGCCCAGTGGCCCTGCCATGCTCAGTCATTGGCTGGTTGCTGCCTGGAAGGAGACTGGTCTCCACTCAAATGCTGTGGCAGATCCTGAAGACGTTGCTGCTAGAGAGCCAGCTCACAGAGCCCCTCGACACTGAAAGGTGAGCTCATTCTTGAAGCAAGGTCCAGGCAGAGTCTCCATGGCTGCCACACTAATGATGGAAGATTTCTATTTTTAAAAGCCATTTCTTCAAAATATTTTTTGTAGCCAACTTATAAAGACAAAAGAGCAGAGTGGCCTTATATCCTGCTAAATTTAAGAGCTGTGAAAGAAAGCACAAATTCAACTGTATAACGTCTTATAATTTTTGTTATCTCCAAAAGCACAATAAACACAGTTAAGAGCAAGCAACCAAGCTGGGGAAAACATTTGAAATAGATAGGACAGGCAAATTAACAGTCTTTGTTAGAGAAAATTCATACAAACTGATTTTTAAAAATTGATTAGATCCCAATAAGGATAATAGGTAAAGGGCATAACTAGAAAATTTACCAAAAAAGAAGATATAAAACAAGGGTGCTTGGGTGGCTCGGTTGGTTGAGTGTCTGATTCTTGATCTCAGCTCAGGTCTTGATCTCAGGGTTGTAAGTTCAGGCCCTGCGTTGGGCTCCACGCTGGGTGTGGAGCCTACTTAAAAAAAAAAAGATATAAAACAAATAGAATTGGAATATTTTCAACCTTACCAGTAATTAAAAATAAATACTTTTAAACAAGATTTTTTTTAACCTAAGAAACTAACAAAGTTTTAAAAAAATGTATTACTCAGTACTTGTAAGAGTATGGTGAGTTATTCGTAAACATTTCTGGGGATAGTGTAAATTGGTGATAATCTTGGACCCAATATTTTCCCTTAAAAGAATATGTGTTGGAAAATATAAAGTAGGAAAAAAGCTTCAGGCACAAAGATATTATTTTAGTTAAGACTCCTGTGAGAAACTCAAGTGGTTTAAGCCAAAAAGGGGAAATTACATGTTCATATAAACAAACCATCAAGCCACGGAAAGTAGGGTTTAAAACAGGCTTCATAGTAGACTAGTTACAGGGACTCCACAGCATTAAGTCACTCTCTCTCTCTCTCTCTCAGTTTCTCTCTCAGTATCTCTCTCTCTCTCTCTGTCTCTCAGTTTCTCTCTCAGTAACTCTCTCTGTCTTTCTCTCTCTCTCTGACACACACACACACACACCCCCCACATACCCCATACCCCTTGTTCTCCAAGCTCTGAGAGAAAAACAAAATGAAAACAATGGTGTACATTAACAGTTAGGTATTGAAAGGTGGTCTTTCCCAGCAATAATCAAAGTGTTTAAAAGGAGCCCATGTACAGTCTCTCTACCTGGCGGAGAACAAGGTAGGCACTCACTTTGGGATCACATCTTTACATCTTGTGGTTCAGGGAGGAGACTCTGCTCTACTCAGCCCGGGTCACAAGGCCATCACTGAACCAGTTCATGGTCAAGTTTCCTTGTTCCATCTCTCTTTCAATAACCCCACCTACCACAGTCTTATTTTAGATCTTCATATTCTCTCACCTAGACTGTCTGTGTTATCCCCTAAAAGGTCTCACCACCCTTCCCCTCATGCTACGCACACCCCATTAATCCATCCTTTGCCCTGTGACTGGTGGTGTTTGCTTTTTTCCCTAAAGCACAAAGCTGATTGGGTTCACCCTTTTGCAGTAACTTTTCACTGGCTCCCTGCTGCTTTCAGGATAAAGTCCATAAGGCTGCACAGTCTCACTCAACATTCTTTTCTCCCTCTGTTCTCTTTGACATTCACCATCCAGGCAGACACACTGCCATTTCTCAGGAATCTCTGTCTTTGGCACGCTCTGTTTTACTTGCCACTGTGGGGGCAACCTGCTCTGAGCAAGTGACAGCCCAAGGTCATCTTGTTTCTGTTCCACACCAGGAGCCTTTTGCTTCATGCCCTATGGCTGCTCTAACCTCACAAGGTAGGACATCCATGAGAACCTGCTGTTAAGTTAATTAAACAAGGAGTCATTAGACTGAAATGATTCTAACGTGTGGCAGCCTGGTAAGCAAAATCTAAACCTATAAATGCTCAAGGTTAAGAAATGGAAACCTAAGGACAACCAATCGCAAACAGCCAACTAGGCTTTAAGCTGTAGTCAAACAAATAATTTCCTTGCTTTGCATCCACATCTTCTCTATAAATACCTTTCCATAGTGCCTGGTAGCAGAACGCTCCTAACCACTTCTGGTTTGGTGCTGCCTAACTGGAATCAATTTTTGCTCATATAAACTCTTAAAAGTGTTAATATGCTTCAGTTTATCTTTTAACACCACTCAACTGTCAGATGAACACATGCCAAAAAGCCCAGAATAATGACAGCCTCTGAGACCACCCTTGACCCACTAGAAGACTGGAGCCAATGAATAAATGCTTTCCCTTTTTGTTCCCTAAGAGGATAATTTTGAGAAACATTTCATAAAGCTCCTCAGAAAATCCCACAGGACTGAACACCAGTCACCCATACCAGTGCCAGCCTCAGTGGCCACAGCCATGTACTGGCTGATTCTTTCCTGCTTCACTTCCTCTGGAAGCACAATCCCAATTAATCCACCTGAACTCAAATCTTTGCCTCAGGATCTGCTTTGGGAGAACCCAAGCTAACACACTAAGCTACTTCCAGGCTAACAACTTCCTGGAAGATCATACTCTGACCAAATCAGGATGGAATCCCCAAAGCCTGAGGCAAGAAGAAAGACTATGGGGAGACAACTGCCTTGTTCCAATATCAGACTCAAACTCAGAACCGGGGTCCCAACAAGCCCAATCTCAGAGCAGTCTGGCACTCAAAGAAACAGGTCAGCACACAAACTGAAGTAAATAAAATCATTACTATTATCTCTCTCAAAAAAGCATCAAGGATATGAAAGTATATTTCTGATACAAAACAAAATACTATTGGGTGCTTAGGTGGCTCAGTCAGTTAAGCGTCTGCCTTTGGCTAAGGTCATGATCTCAGGGTCCTGGGATTGAGTCCCATGTCAGGCTCCCTGCTCAGCAGGGAATCTATCTCTCCCTGTCCCTCTGCCCCTGCTGCCTCTATTAAATAAATAAAATCTTTAAAAAAAAAAAAAAAAGAAGATGACCTGTATCAGCCTGCCAACACTAGAAGTCAGATTATAATCACATGCTGTCTGAGAACTCAAACTCAGGGCCATGTGACCATCATGGAGCTATGATCACTAGACACTTCCAGCTTAACTCTAGGGCTTGATCTGCCATACAGGTGAGATGGGTGTCCCAGGTCAAGGTATATGCTGTGCAGGAGAGAACTTGCCAGGGTCTACCTCCCTATTTCTCCTTTTCCAAGGCTAGTAAATCTCTTTCTACTTTGCTCTTTCTTTTTCTTTTAAAGATTTTATTTATTTATTTGAGAGAGAGAGAGAATGAGATAGAGAGCACGAGAGGGAAGAGGGTCAGAGGGAGAAGCAGACTCCCTGCTGAGCAGGGAGCCGGATGCGGGACTCGATTCTGGGACTCCAGGATCATGACCTGAGCCGAAGGCAGTCGCTTAACCAACTGAGCCACCCAGGCGCCCTGCTCTTTCTTTTGATAGATGAATACCTTTAGTCAGGCCTTGTCCTATCAATGGGTGGGGGTAGCCAGGAGGGGATGTGGCTTAGGCACCGCTTTCACAAAGGGCCTCAAGTGGAGGACGCTATCCAGACAGCCAAGGAACACTGGGGCTGAAGAAACACATCTATTATATACCTTATGCTTGAACCCCAATATCATTCCACACCACCTGAGTGCACCATGAAAGAATAATTTAATAAATCCTATAATTATCTTGTGAGTAGCAAATTATATTGTATTATATGTATTATTATAAGTATTAATTGTCTCGATGTAAACATTTAAAATAGCACAATTTTTCTACATCTGTTTTGCATATCTTTGTTTCTTTTTAATGAGTGGGAGTAACTTAGGCCTCTCAGATTCTAAGCAGTTCTGGGTCAAGTAGCTCTTGTCTGGACATTATGTCTTTAAAGATGAACTTTGGGGGCGCCTGGGTGGCTCAGTTGGTTAAGCGACTGCCTTCAGCTCAAGGTCATGATCCTGGAGTCCCGGAATCGAGCCCCACTTTGGGCTCCCTGCTCAGTGGGAAGTCTGCTTCTGTGTCTCTCCCCCTGCTTGTGTCTCTCTCTCAAATAAATAAATAAAATCTTTTAAAAAAGATAAAGATGGACTTTGCAGATCTCTATACTGCTCAGCTATATTTTAACTAATTAGCAAATGAGAGAAATTAAACAATTATTACCTGAGTGCCTACTCTTTGTAAGATGGTGGGCAAAATGAAAAAGTAAAGGACATAGTTCCTGTCCTCAAAAAGTTTACATTCCAGAGAGAGAGATAGACATTAAGCATGGAATCACATAATTAATGTAAAATGATATTCATGGTAAGTTACAATAGGGGAATTTGACCTTTGGTGGGAATCAGAAAATTATTCATGAAGAAAGGACAGAGACCTGAGAGGAGAACAGAAATAAAGTAGGAAAACTGGCAAGGATGGGGAAGAGCATCCTGGGGAAGGAAAGAATATGTTCAAAGGCCCTGAGGTAAGAGGGAGCAGCACAGATTTGAGATTTTTTTTTTTTTAAAGATTTTATTTATTTGACAGAGAGAGAGTGAGAGAGGGAACACAAGCAGGGGGAGTGGGAGAGGGAGAAGCAGGCTTCCCACTGGGCAGGGAGCCCGATGTGGGGCTTGATCCCAGGACCCTGTGATCATGGTCTGAGCAGAAGGCAGAGGTTTAATGACTGAGCCACCCAGGCACCCCACAGATTTGAGATATTGAAAGATCGTCTGAGCCACCAGAGCAGAGAGCCAAAGAGAACAGGGTCTAGATGAGGCTGGTTGAGGGATATTACTTTGAATCTCCAGGGTTTTGATAGGAGGGAGTCATCTCACTGCTGTCCACACATACTGCCTTCAAAGCCCTACCCAGAAAACCACTGCTCCCTACCCCATATCCAAATCCTCATCATCTTTCAGAGCTCAACTTGAGCCTGAGCTTTCCAGAATAAACCAAACTAATCACTTGAAAGTCCTGAAGCAGGACTTTATCCCTGTGTTTCAGGCTTTGAACAGCAATAAAACTGAGAAGTAATGTAACTGAGGAAAGTGTTGTCCAAAGGAAGAGAATTCAAACAATATTAAATGAGTTTACAGAAGCAGGCAGAAAATAAGGAAATACACCCACACAGCAAATTTTTTAAAGTTTTTCCAGATAAGGGGACTTTTCATTCATTCAGAGCAACAGTTTTGAGTTAAGAGGGGAGTTTTCACATATAAATATTGCAATGCATGCCAAGGGATGTGGTGTAAAGATGGATTATAAAAAAGCTAAAGTAGAGAATCAACAAAACCAAAATTTGTCTCTTTTAGAAGACATCTTAAAAAATAGACAAAACTCTGGCAAATTGGTAAAGAAAGATAGCATAAATAGGCAATATTAGGAGTAGAAAGGGAACATGACATAAATACAAGGATTTTTAAAGATAAGAGAATACTAAGAACATCCTTCTGGCAATATACCTGAAAACAGATTAAGTGCATAACTGACTAGGAAAAAATATAATTCTTCAAAACTAATTCAATAAAAAATTAAATAGAGAATATCTAACTGGAATTAGGCAGAGAAAGGAGACTTGACCTCAAGTTATACAGTGCCAGTTTAGCACAAATGACAGAAAAGGCATTCAGGAATTCCTTTAAGAAGCAAAATGGGTCTTTTTTTCCCTCATGCCTATCTGTAATGCACAAAAAGAAGACTTAGTAACTAGGATTATCAATGACGAGGCAGCTTTTTCTTCTCACATTAGTATCTTGTTGGCCTGCAAGTTTCCAAAAATTTCCACTAATAATATTACCCATAAGGCCCTCTATTTTAAGCAGGTGTGGGCATTGTCAGTGGCCTCAAACATTATGGCGGCATTCTGAAACTTTTTGGTCTGCAGGACATTTTTAAATAGCAGTGGCTCTCTTGAAAGGAGTCTCAGACAACACTAGACAAATTAGCAATAATTACAATACAATTATGCTCTAGTGTAACAACGTGACTGTGACTCTCAAAGCAGCCACAATTATAATTGTCACCCTTCCGTGCCATGTTACTATTTGAACACACCCTCTTACTGCCTAACCATGCTCTGTTACATATTTTTGAGGCAATGACCTTATGTCTCACATCCAAGCAACAGAAGAGCTTTCTTTACACCCGTCTTACCCACGGCAAGCTCTATGCCATTATGCGTTGTGTCACACAAACCCCTCAGCCCACTCCAGTTGACAGATGTCAGATAAATATATGTATGCTGAATCCCAGGAAGAATTACCATTACACATTAGTCAAAGTTTGACAATTCCACCTACCCTTTTATGACAATAACCTTACACCTTATGTAGCTGAGAACTGCCAGGACCTCCCCACAAGCCAACCTGCCACAGAGATTTGTTCCCAGAGCCTGGCATACACCTTATTGGGGGTCAATGAGATGACTGTAGACAGCATTTCCCCCCATTTTAATAGTTATTAAATTTACCTTTAATATGTATTAGGAAGAAATGTAACTAGCACCTCCAATTTGGATTTTCGCAGATATTAATTCAATAGAACCAGCATAGCAGAAAATGGAAACAGCAGTAGAATGTGAATTTGGTATTAAAGATGCACACACGTTCTTAGGAAGAATGAGGATGTTTACATATTTTTAGCAAAGCAGTAAACCAAGCACAGCCTTTACAGAACCTGGGAAGGGAAGAGGCATACTCACAAGCAGACGAATCTGTGTTACATTTTGTTACAGACATGTGCAGAAGGACTGCCTATCATGGCAACCAGAGGCAGGAGAAATTGCCAAATCCTGCAGAAGAGTTGAAAGAAATCTCAAAGCACCAAGATGCTGGTGCGACTGATCCATGATCGCACAGCACTGTCATGTGTCACAAGGCTTTCTTTCTTGCTGGGACATACAGGAATGGTGAACCTCACAGTCACAATGTCTTAGATGTGATCAAATTGCCCCAAATTCCAAATGCCACGTCACGCTTGGCTGTCCCATGGAGCTGCCAGTGCCGACCGAGCAGGATGGGAGGAAATGCTGCCACGAGGGAAGAGGAGGCAGTGCAGTAAGGACAGACCTCATGCACCTGGCCCTGGGTGACAGCAGAGGGAGAACACTGGAACTGCCTTACGACTGATGTGAAGGAAACCTCTAAGTATAAAACAGAGTAGTTAGAGATGGAATATAGCAAACAAAGCTGTGAATTCTAGAACTAGCAGCCCTGCCTCTGCCCTATGCTCACTAGGTGTTTCTTCTCCTCAGGGATGATATACAGAGAATTAATAATCCCCAACAGTGCCCAAAAAGAAGGCCCTGGATAGGCTCCTGAGGGGCCCTGCTAGACCAGGTGTGGTCCCTCTCGTTGCTAAATGAGGGGCCCCAGGGTCCTGGAGAAGGGCAATGGAAAAGCCCTGGGGAGGAAGGGAGAGACTATGGGCAACACTATTTACAAATTAGTGTGGAAATATTTTAGTATTGAGAAAATCACTGCAGCCACATTGGTGCTTATCAAGTGAATAGACCCATGCTAATACGCTTTCTTCCCACCTTTTTCCTTCTCTGTACAACAGGGAGAGACTGTACTACAATGTGGACAGTAAGAGCCAGGCTGTGGACTCTGCTGTGGGCCGGAATCCCTGCTGGATGACCTTAGCAAGCCATTAACTTCTCAGTCTCAGCTGTTTCATTTATGTAATGGAGAAAGCACTCTATAGGTTTCTTGGAATTAAATGAGGGAAGGGGGGTATAATGCTTAAGCATGGTGCCCAGCACGTAGTAAACTCTCCACAAACTGAAGCTACTGGCATAGTTATCTGTTTCTCCTGCACAGAGGAATCCAGGTACCTGACCCAGGCATCGGTGGGTGACTCACATTAGCTGGGCCACATTGGAGATGTGGGTTTTGGGGTCTGACCGCTGATAGCCATTAAATACAATCACAATGAGAAAATCTGGTTTCAATTGAAATTCTAGTCTCTGTGTTCTGTGAATCAGTTTAGGGTTTCTTCCCCCCACCCAAAAAAAAAAAAAAACATTGAAAGCTTTGTACTAAATTTACCATATCTAAGTGGGTTAAAATATGTTCTTTATTTAAAAACAAATAGGCCCCAGGACAGTATGGGAGAGAGCTATCTATTTTGGCAAGTTGCCTTTCCATTAAGTGCATATTACACAGTCAACTCACCATGGCAAAGCAGTTGAGACATTTCTCACTGACCTTTCTGGCCCCAATTATCTAATGCTCCGCAAAGCTTTTATGGAAAATATCATCACAATTTATAGCTAATGGGTGAGCTGGTTACTGTCTGTGTCTTTAAAATACACCTCCTCATCTTATATAATGCTCACTTAGTACTATTTTTTACTATTATACATACTATTACAGTGAACATGCTTGTAATTTTGTCTTTGTGCCTTTGTCTAATTATTTCCTTAGAAATTCTTAGAAATAGGATGCCTAGCATAAATGGTATACAGATTTTTTTAATTAAGTATATACTGCCTTCCACAAAGTTTTTACCAATCTACACTTTTAGCAATAGTATATAAGAGTATCTTTCCTCACGCTTTCATCAATATTTAAATCTTTACCAAACTGGTAGGTGAAAATATCATCTTACTGTTTCAATTTGCATTTTTTCAGTTACTCATTAGTTAAGCATCTTTATGCTTGCTTATTAACCACATGGATTACTTACTCTGAATCCTTTGCTTATTTTTCTATAGACCCTGGCATTTTTATTGTTATAAACATTTTAAAATATAGATAATAAATATACATAAATATTATTTATGTAGATATAAATACAAATGAAGAACTCATATTATTATATAGAGAGGGTATTTTAAGTTTTCAGCTATCATAATCTTGCCTGGTAGAAAGAAATTTAGAGTCATTCTTACATTTTAGTTTCAAATATATTGTTTATAGTAAAATATATATATATTATTTATAGTAACCTAGTCAACAAGACCTGGCCACAATATATTAGTTAGTACTTTAGGAATCAAGACAAGCCAAGAAGTTATTATTAGTTAATCTTAGTTCCTCTGAGCAGGTCTAGGAGTAATTAAGGCCCTGCTTTTGATGTAACAACCTCAGGGGAGGGAGAAGGGAAAGACTTGCTAGTATTTCTCTGCTCTTAATTGATGAGGACATAAAATTAGTGACTATTATTCTATGGCATGAGACCCTTCAGTACTTGTTACTGGGGGTTGGGGGGGGCCGCATAGTGGCATTCATCCACCACCTGGTTTTCTCTTGAGTGAGAATGTGCATGTGAGGCCAGGAAGAGAGATAGGACAGTCAGGATCTTCTTTGGGGAGACAACAGGTTGAGAGCAGGAATAGCCATGAACGGAAGAGGGCTAAGGTGAGCATCCTACACAACTGGCCAGCTTCCTCCAGCTGTGTGGTAGGTGGCAATGAGCCTCCTCTGGGGGTTCTGGTGGGGCTGTAGTGCTAGAAAATGTGTCTCATTCTCCATCGTTTAAGTCACCTCAGGAGTAAATCCGTGTATGTGCTAAGGTCATGGGTCCTTCTCTGGTCTTGTTTCTGTGCAGTGATGAAATTACACTTTTGGTTTCATTTTTATTGCTCACCATTTTATTCATCAGTTTATATGTGAATCTTCATTCCTTTCCAGTTGAATTATAAACTCCTTCAAGGTAGAATTTCTTTTTTAGAATTCTTAATATTTAGCAAAGTTTTAAGTATACAATATATACTCAAATATTTATATCTACATATCACACAGCCTACTAACAGAAAAGAATTTTTAAAAGATTAAGTAATACAATGTAAATTAAATACTTTATTACTGAACTATCATTTAGTTTCCAAGTCTGTGAAATGGGAAGAAAGAAGAGCGACCACATAGGAAGCCAAAAGGAAAACAAGGTATTTTTTTCTAGGTCACAGAATTTTATGATTAGAAGGAACTATAAAAATTAATAAAAGGAGAGGCACCTGGCTGGTTCAGTCAGCGGAGCCCACCACTCTTGGGCTCAGGGTTGTTTGAGCCCCACATTGGGTGCAGAGACTACTTAAGTAAAAAATAAAATTAATAAAAGGACACCTCATTTAGAATGGAGCCAAGAGGCTGGAAAGGGGAGCTCTCATGCCCTACCACTCATCAACTGCAAATCCAACAGGAAGAGAAAGATCTTCACAAGGATACTACTTTACTATCCCAGCAGGAGGAAGGAAGGCTTTCCTCCTCCCCCAGCAACAGCCCAGCCAATGAGAGACTGTCACAACCCAGCCAATGAGAAGCTACCATACTCCAAACTCCCAATTTACTCCAATGGCTATTTTGTTTATAAGGGTCAACCCAGCCCCCACCCCTTTCCTCTATAAAAGTGTTCCTCTCTCCTTTGTTCCCCAGACATGCGGGTGGTGTTGGTGCAGCTTGCTTGTTCTGGGTTACAATTCGCTGCTATTCTGAATAAACCCATCTTTTTCTGGTAAAATAACTGGTAGTTTTATTTTTTTTTTAAAGATTTATTTGTTTATTTCAGAGAGAAAGCAAGTGAGTGGGGGCAGGGGCAGAGGGAGAGAGAGAATCCTGAAGCAGACTCCCCACTGAGCACGGAGCCCAAGGAGGGGCGGGGAGGACCCTCCATCCCAGGGCCTGAGCTCACAGCCTGAGCTGAAACCAAGAGTTGGCCACTTAACCCACTGAACCGCCCAGACTGACAGTTTTATTTTTAAGGTTAACAGAGTCTTTGACATCATTAATCTAATACCTTTATTTATTTGTATGGACTCTGGATTATGTTGGCTTCCTTTAAAGGTCCTAAATTTTTTCTGGCAAGTGGTTAAATAACTGTCAATTCCTCTTGATCAGGGCAAATTTAAAAAAATTTTATGTGTTGTTAGTGTTGGGTTATTTTTGTTTTTTGTTTTTTTGTCCTGAATCTAGTGTGACTCTTATTCCTATGGCATGGCATTTCTGGGGTCTTAACTGAATCCCTGAGGTTTTTGGAGAGGTCTCTCCACTCTGGCTTAGCTAGAGCTCAGCATCTCCAAACCCTGTATCTCCCTATGTCCAGTCAGTTGTGTTTTTTCCATCCTCACCCCCAGAATCCTCTCTCCACCAGGCGCTGTGGAGTCTGTGGAGTCTGGCCTGTGAGTCATCAGCCAGCACTAGCTAAAAATCCTAGGAGAATGCTCCTGCAGACCTCAGGGGCCCTCTCCTGTGCCCAGCTCCCTCTTCTTCAGTTTTCTGCTGCACAAAGTCTCCCTCAGCAACTCTGGATGCTGATCTCTGCCTTCTCAACTCACTAAACTACCACTTAGTGAGATAACCACTCTGCTTGGGCTCCAGCTCTGCACCACAGTCCAGAACACATTCTCAGACAGAAAGCTGGGGTGAATGGGCACTTGTCTTTTGTGTTTCTCTTAAGTACATTGTCTGAAGTGTAATCCAATGGCTGAAAACAGTTGTTTCCATGTATTTTATCCACTTTTATCCCTATTTATGGCAGGGGAGTAAACCCATTATCTAATATTTTATTTTACTGAAGAGGAAAATGAAACTCAGGAAAAAGGAATTGACTATCTTTTACTTCAGTTTGTTTTTCTTTTTAAAAAAAATTAAGGTCATAGGGGTGCCTGGGTGGCTCAGGTGGTTAAGCGTCTGCCTTCAGCTCAGGTGGTGATCTCTAGGTCCTGGGATGGAGCCCTGAATTGGGCTTCCTGCTCAGTGGGGAGCCTGCTTCTCTCCCTCTCTTTCTCTCCCTCTGCCCCTCTCCACTGCTCATTCTCTCTCTCTCCCAAATAAGTAAAATCTTTAAAATAAATAAATTTTAAAAATAAAAAATAAGATCATTGATATTGTTTTGTAGTACCTTCCCCCCCCCACCCCGCCACTTATACAAAATGAGCTATTCCCCATATCATCATATATTCTTCTATGGCATCATTTTAATGACTATGGTATTTCAGTGTAGGAATATGCCACAATTTATTTAACTGATCCTGGGAAAGCATTTTTAACAAACAATAGAAATATTACCAATTCTAAGTAGTAAAAACAAAAACAAAAAACTATAAATCATGAAAAATTATTTTCAAGAAAATGAGCATTTTGTCACCCTAATATAAAGACTTAAACTAGATCCACCAGTGTTTCCTAGCAGAGGCCACTGGAATTTTGCTTTTATAGCAGATGATTAGGATGTAGGAGATGATTATCTGTGCATAAAAGAAAACCATGTGTTTCCCCCAGTTTTGCTTTGCCTTCTCTCAGTCCCTCCACAATCTCATTCATTCCTGCAGCTTGATTTACCCTTAAAAAATTACCCTAAAAAGGGGCACCTGGGTGGCTCAGTTGGTTAAGCGTCTGATTCTTGGTTTCAGCTCAGATCATGATCTCAGGGTCATGAGATCCAGCCCCATGTTGGGGTCAGCCCAGAGTCTCCTTGAGATTCTGTCCCTCTCACTCTGCCCCTAGCACCCTCAGGCCCACTCTCACTCTTCTCTAAAACAATTTTTTTAAAGCTTTCAAAAAATTACCCTAAAAAATAACAGCAAATACCCATTTGCTACTATTGGTATTACGTAAGTGCTTTCTTCACCTGGCTGGGACCACCTCTTACCCACACCTGTCCCTTCACCTACCCTCCAGAGTCCTGCACTCCAGCTTCCATGATCTTCCTTCCAATTCTCCCATGACCCCCACTTATTCTCCAGGTCACTTTGTAGGTGCTGATCACTTTGCAAGCAAGCCTATCCCCCAAACCTCACATGTCTGTCTTTCAAAACTCAGTTCACATATTTTTTTGCCTGAAGGCATTCTGTGGCATCACACCAACCCCCACCTGGAGTGGAGCCAACCACACCCAACCCTTTTGTACACTACGGGCAGCCTGTGCTTTCTCTCCATGACTTATCACATGGAATTATAATGTTTCCTTATCTTTCTCACCCATTTACTTGTAACTCTTCTGGGTACTGGGGTCCTCAGTATCTTGGGCATGCCTGGTGTGAAGTAAAGTGCTCAATAAATGTTTAGTGAATGAACTAGAAACTGCTCTTTTAAATTTCTCATGTCATTTCATTCTTTAGCTCCTTACTGCAACTGCAAATATCCCTGCCTGGTTTTAATGTCACAATGGATCCATCCAATAATTGTATCCCCTCCACTCCTGGCATGCACCCTCCCTCAACTGGACAATCTGCTTGTCATCCCTGATCCCTACCCACCTCATTCCCATCTCAGCTGCTCTCCAGCCTTGTTTGTTCTACTCATAGCCAACATTCAAGGGCAAACTCAAGATCTTCCTCCTACTTAAGGTTGTCTATGATGATTCTTTTCAATTTGTTTAATGATTATGCAGACTTTCTTTTTCTAATACAGTCTGGGTTCAAGTACTTGGTTAGTAATCTTTTCTTTGTGTTCTGATATTTTGTATGTAAACCATGCTTTCACTGTATTCACTAGGGCCCCCTTTTACTGAGTTTTCCTGACAATTAGCACATTGTTTTCTAATTTCACTCTATTTTGTAAATATATAAGGTACAAATAAACGTAACTTCTGGTTCACTTATTGCCTCATGGGTTTATCAGATTGTCCCATATAAACTTCGACTACTCCTGGGAGAATGTATTTTCCTTCGACATTCTGTTCTTCCAATTTATGATTGTGAAATATCTTCCCATTTGTGTCTTTTTCAATTTCTTTTATTAATTTCTTATACTTTTCAGTGTACCGGTCTTTCACTTCCTTGGTTAAATTTACTCCTAGGCATTTTATTCTTTTTGATGCATCTACATTCTGTTACTGCTCCATAAAACTTCTGGAATAGTGTTATACATGACCAACAATAAATTATCTTATTGGTTTTATGTAGTTAAAACCTAAAATGTTTCTAAAATGTTTTAGAAAACATTTACAAAATGCTATAAAATAATATTATATTATAAAATGTTAAAAAGGAAAAATTCTTCCACCGCACTAATAGGATTTATACTCATTCTAAATCAATGGAGGCCAAAATAATGGGGTTATATTTTATTTCACAAAATCAGGGTCTTACAGTAGGAAGGGAACTTCAAAACTACTTAATCCAACACACCCACTCAATAGTTAGATCCCCTCCTGCAGCTCCATCATGAAGCTTTGCAGCAAAACATCTAGCGACAGGGAGAGCCCTACTTTCCCAAGGCAGCTCAGTGAGAAAGGGCTTCCTTATGCTGGTACAAAATCTATTTCCCTGCAACATCCTCTCACTTGTCCTGGTACTACTCTTTTGGGACTAGACAAGTCTAATTCTTCCAAATGGCAGCACTTCTAGTATTTAGAGACAGTCAGGGTGGGCTCTCTCATCCTTCTCCGGGCCCATCTTCTCTAGACTAAATCTCCAAACTCCTCATATGGTGGCATTGTTTCTCTTCTTTTGCCATCTGTGTTGTTTTTTCCTGAATATGATCCAGTTTGTCCACATTCCTCAAAGGGTGGGCCCACAGCACTCTTGAGTAGGGGTTGCAAATTCAGACACTTCCAGAGGCCAGATCCCAATGAAAGGTAAATGTGTGGCTATGGTACAGTATAAAGATAGGAGGAGTAGAGCTGGACTTAAGCCCTGATTCCAGACTTTCATATTCAAGACTTCAAACCCATGGGCTGGCCAAATAATAGTGAGGCCTGGGAGCCACAGTTGCTCTTCTGAGCCAGCAGTTAACTGACTAAGATAAAGCTACCTGTCACCTCCCCAAGACTAAAGGGGCAGCTGACATTACACTATACCAGCTGTTATGTGTGTGTGCATATAACATATATATATACCTTATATATGTATTTTATATATAACAGCTATATATTATAATTAAAATTGGTACACTGTGCATTATACAATTTATTCATTATATAAATGCTGACTTTTATCTGAATCCTGTGATCCTGGAAAACAATGAAGGTTAAGAAACCTCTCTGTATTTTGGAGAATGGTTTACGGCAAAGAACTACCTTTCCCCACGTGACTTTGATAAGACTCATAGATGTCCCCTTATTTAAAAGTCAAACACAGACCCTCAAAATTCCCTTTGCCTCATAAATGATCAGCTAAACTGCTCTTCCCAACTACACTTTGGTTCTCTCCTTCCTCCTGGTCCCTGAACTTCGGCCCATCTCCACCCTAGTCAGCATATAGCCCCTCCTGAGAATGGACTGGCCTCAGGGTAAAACATTTTTCTGCTCCACTACCCACCATATCACCCTTTTACCCTGCTTCCCCACACCTGTTCTTTGTTTACCTCTGTGTGTAAAAGAAAACTCTCTTCACTGGATTCTGAAGGCACTTGCAGGTCTTAAGGTCAAAGCAGTCTCCCTGTTGCAGCAATGGTCTCCCTCCCCTTATACTGCAGTTGTCTCTTTCCCCTCCTTGCAATAATCCTTTCCAATACAATGCCCCCTTACTAAGTCTGGATTTGTTTTTTATTTGACCATAGTCATGAAAATATCTTAGCTATTAATAATATAATAATATTATTAGATTAGCATTTGTAAGTGTACTTTCATCTTAGTAATAAATATGGCATACTATTGAGTCACAGTGATTGTAATTCTAAATCTTTCCCAATATGTTACCAATCAACATCAGTTTCCTTCTTGGAGCATTTTTTCTTACCAAATGATTTTTTCTCTTTGGTGGGATATCTCATTACTACAGGCTGGTAAAGACATTTTAGGATCCCGATTCTATAATATTACTGAGTTAAGTGGTTCCCTATCATTTACTAAATTGGTCAAAGAGTTTCCTATAAGCATCATTCATGTCATCAATAAAACATGTTCATGAAACAGGTCCAAAAACTGAGTCCTGAGGAATATTTAGAAACCTTTCTCCTGGTCCCTTCTCTTAATAGTTAATGTAGAGTTAACTCTATAGGGAAATATAGCTAGAACACATTAAATATGGAAAATCACTGACAACTTCCTTAAGGCAGAGGCACTTCATAAATATTTGTTAAATAGTTTAAGGAAGGACCACATTTCAATGTAACATTGTTTGATTTAATTGAGAATTTTTATTTTTATTCTCATAAATTAAATAAAGTACCAGTATACTCATGGGAAAAAATAAATAAACAACTACCCAACTAGCTCTGATCCCACTTATTAGTCTTCTGAATAGGTGAGAGTTGAACCAGTTTTTTTGAAACTCTTATTCATCCATCCAACAAATACTTATTAATATTTATTGTGTAGCTACTGATACCAGACACCATTCTAAGCACTAAGGATAAACTGAACAAAACCAAGTTCCTGCCCTTGCTGAGCTCATATTCGGAACACATAACAAACAAGTCAACCAATAAATTTATAACATAATGTCAGCTTAAAATAAGGACCTTGTAAAAAAAAAAAAATAAAGCAAGTTAGAGG
Source organism: Callorhinus ursinus (assembly GCF_003265705.2). Classification (NCBI taxonomy): domain Eukaryota; kingdom Metazoa; phylum Chordata; class Mammalia; order Carnivora; family Otariidae; genus Callorhinus; species Callorhinus ursinus. Next base: position 36,058,937 of record NW_027397064.1, on the reverse strand, counting down.
ACACCGAAGGATGGTGTGCAGGCAGGGGTGATACTTTACACAGAGGTCATCAGGAAAAACTCACTGAGAAGGTGACACGTGAGCAGAGACCTGAATAAAGGTGGGAGCAAGACACGTAAGTACATGAGAACAGAGAATCCCAGGCCAAAACAAAGGCAAGGGCAAAGGCCTGAGATGGAAACATGGTTGACTTATTTAAGGGATATAAAAGAAGGCCAGTGTGACCACAGCAGAGTGAAGAGGGCTAGAAAAATCTGAGAGACAGGCAGGGTCTGGGTCACCTAGGGTCCAGAAACCCATCATAAGGGGGTGACTAGAAGCCACTAGAGGACTGAGAACAGAAGCATGACACAGTCTCCTTTTTGTTTTGAAGAATCACTTTAGCTGTTGCATAGAGACTACACTGAATATACCGAGAGGGACAAGACAAGACATGATTTTTTTTTTCTTTATGCCTTTCTTGTAACTCTTTTACAACTCTGGTAAGGACCCTTTTGGAGTTTTTAAATATTTAAGTACCAATGAAATGGATGGGATTAGTCAAGTGTCCAATCAAAGATGCATGAGCTTTTAAAATAGTTGCTTCAAAAGTGATTGTAAAGTTCACCCATCCATGAAATGTGAACGGCTTAGATTGAAAATTACTTCCAGCTGTTCATGAAGATATATGTACCAGGAAACTAATGTAGTTCTGACAAGCACATGTCAGAACCCTGGAGGCAAACAGCTGGGATCGGTCTTAACAATGCTTTCTTTTTTTAAGTAAGCTCTATGCCCAGTGTGAAGTCTGAACTCACAGAGTTGCATGCTCTACTGACCGAGTCAGCCAGCACTCCATTAACAATGCTTCTTTTAAGAAAGTAGGTGCCAGTGGCCATTTCAAAGAAAACTGTATGGAAACTATAAGGCTATCAAGAAAGAGGTAAAGAAGCAAAGGGAAATAATGTAAAAGTCTCTGCATTTTAAATATGCAGTGCTAACAGTAACAATCACACTTGTAAATGTATGAAATTGGAACTCCGTTGTGTGATGCACAGTGCTAGTGATTACTCAAATCCACCTTCTACCTTGTTGACAGAACAATGATTTGGCTTAGAGAAGCCATGTACCCAGTCTCAGGTGGATCAAAACTGGTCTAAACTAATCATGATAATCTTTCCTTGCTTTCCCACCTTCCCATGTAGGTGGAAGTAGCCATATGACCCACTAATGGCCAAAGAGGCACAAGCAGAAATCTGCTTGGGAGTGTGGTCTGAGAAAGGTTTAGCTTTCCTAATAAAAAGGGTTGGTCTCAGCTGGCCTCCTCTTGGTGCCCTTATTCCTGCCTTCTGTTTCGGTATGATGGTCACTATTTGATGTATGCAACTATAAGGGAAAGGCTAAGACATTTACCAGGACACTGGCCACCATCTTTAGCTAGCAAACCACCACCATCAAACTCCTACTTCGGACTTCTAGTTAAGTGAGAAATTGAAACACACGTTTAAGCTTCTACAAACTGGGTTTTCTGTGATGTGTGGCCAAATAGATTTTTAATTGAGATACTTTAAATCACCAATATTCTAGGGAAATAAAATATCCATCATTATCACTTATAATCTAAAATGAACAAAATATACCTGTCCATGTTCAGCAATAATTGAAAAATCTCACTCCCACTAACTACATCTCTTCAGAATATCATCAAAGAATATCTATCCTGATCTTCCAGGCTTCTCTTAGATGTATTCTGGTTTAATTTTTTTTTAAATGCAAAAAAAAAAAGGAAAGAAAGAAAGAAAGGTGGGGGGGGCAGTGCCTGGGTGGCTCAGTCAGTTGAGCATCCAACTCTTGGTTTCAGCTCAGGTCATGATCGTGAGATCAAGCCCCACGTTGGGCTCCATGCTCAGTGTGCAGTCTGCTTAAGACTCCCTCTCCCTTTGCCCCTGCCCCTACCCCCCACCCCATTCTCACTCTCTCTCCAAATAAATAAATCTTTTTTTTTTTTTTTTTAATGTCTAGTGGGGAAGGTAGCTAACTATAGGGGGAGTTTACTGCCAGGCTGAATAGGGAGTGGGTACCTGGTGTAAAGGGACGGGCAATCCCAAGAATAGACCTGCATCTGCTCTGACTAGCTTGACAAGTTCAAGTCCTAGTCTTTTCACAGCAACTAGTCATACACCAGCCCTTCACTCTGCTTGGGATTCTGAGTCTGATTCTAGATTTGGGAAGAAAGAACCTGCACGACAAGAACATCCACTTTGATTAGCTCAGAACTAGGATGAAGAGGTGCAAAAGTCTTCTGAACACAAAGCATATGTCATATATACTCTACTGTCACTTGTGCCAAGTGAATAAATACTCAAAAGGATTCTAGTGGGCATGTTATTTATTAGCATTTGATTTCTTTTACCTGGTTGATATGGAAGGTAGAAAGGTATACCCTGATTCAAGACTGCCTTTTCCTCTGTTTTCTTTCTTTTCTTTTCTTTTTTTTTTTTTGTGGCATCTGTAAAGCATTTCCCTTTCTAATTGTGGATCACACAGTGTTTTCATGGCTCATGTTACTGTCTTTCAACTTCCAGCCCTTCTTTCCACCCCCACTCTTAAATGAGAAATAAAATAAAATGAAAAAGGAGGCCAGTTGGAATTTATTTTCCTCCCTCTGTAGCAGATGTTAAATGCAAACTTTTTAAAAATGAGGGAATATTAAAAGAGCCTTCTTTTTATCCCAGAGCAACTGCCCTGCCCTGCATCCTAAGTCTCAGGCTCAGGAGGGAACCTCACTGACCTTTTTGTCCAGGGTGCAGACAGAGGACACTGGAGCTCAAAGCTGGCTCAGCCTTCTTCCCATCGAAGGCCTTGGGCAAGACTTTGAATCTCTCTGGGTCTCAGTTTACTCATCTGAGGGGGGTTGGATGAAAGAATCTTTGAAGTTATTCCAGCTCCTAAGAGTCAATGAATTGTCTCCAAAATTCAAATGTAAAACTACTGACCATTTTTATGAGAAAAATCACTTTCCATTTTTTTCCCAGTTCCTTTTCTCAGTAACCAGGGATCATCTCATTAATTTGGTTTTATGAGGGATTTGTGGCTTAATCTCAGTCACTTGGGGTGAAAGTTCTCTGCTAAAGTAGATGTTTGAGAAGCTGCCTCTTTAATTCAGATATGTGGTTTTAATCTGTTTAGAGAGCTTCACATGACAAACATCAATACATCTCTGCCCTGCTCCAATACTTTTGGTGTGAGAACTATTTATTGTTTATATTTGACCAAAGCACCTATATGTTGTTAAATTCTAATCCCCTCTCTTTCTCTCTCTCCCCCTACTCCCCATATACATCCACACATTTGTTATGGTACTTCTGGCTAATTCCATTTTCCAAACTGAGGTCAAGAATCGTTTGATTTCCCTCCTGCTTAGCAGCTCCACTGATTCCCAAGTGTCTGTCCTGTTTTCTTCATTCACACTCTCTGATAAATGCCATTACCTTACAACCCTTAGACAACAGATCCATATGGATGGAACTATTTGTCAGAGAGAGAGAGAGAGAGAGAGCACAAGCAGGGGGAGCGGCAGGCAGAGGGAGAGGGAGAAGCAGGCTCCCCACTGAGCAAGGAGCCCAGTGTGGGACCCGATCCCAGGACCCTGGGATCATGACCTGAGACGAAGGCAGACGCTTAACTGACCAAGCCACCCAGGCGGCCCTGCAATTCTTCTTTTTAATCTAGAAAATGCCTAAGGCCAATTCACTTAAGACTTATTTAAATTTTATAGCTCATTTTTACTATAGCATCCTGAGCCTCTGATTCTGCCCAATTTTGTCACATTTCAACAAATGAAATGTGATTTTGCTGTTAAGTTGCCTAAAGAACAGAAACATTTGCTCAAGAGAAATACAAGAAGTCAGGGAAGATAGGCTTGGTTCATATTTCTCATCATCATCACCCAATAACATCTAGCACATTTTCTTCTTCCTTGTGGGGAAGTTTAAAGCTTCAAGGCCCAACTCAGAGCCACATGGTTTTCCTTTCCTGGCCTCCCCCCTCAACCCCTGCAGTACCCCCGGCACACACAGAGGCCTCATCCTCTATTTGAAGACTCAAGATACCATCACTTGTACAGAGGCATAAAAAGTCAATACTCTGCATACGCATCAGCCCAAATAATAAATAGCTGCCTGCTAGCTCCACTTGTTCCCTTGATTTGTACTAATCCTTACATTTGTTCAGATCTTTACAGCCTACAGAGCACTTTTACATTCATTAATCTCACAGAGTCCTCACCCTAAGCCTGACAGAAGGGTATACCCTTCCCCTCATGTTACAGAAGTGAATGGCTATGAGAAGAGGTTTGATGACTGGCCAAGGTCGCACACGTCAGGGGCAGACCCAGGATTCAAACCTCAGCCTCACTCATTTTTTCTACCCCACCACCATAAACTGTGCCATGTTTTTTCCTGTTGGATTGAAGATATAACTGGGCAATGTTAGGTTCCAGAAAAGCTGTCTTGGGAAATGCAGTAGGAAGGGGTGCTAAGAACCTGGACTGCAGGCCGAGCAGCCTAGGTGTGAATCTGGACTCTGCCTCGTAATAGCTGTGTGACATTGCATCATTCCAGGGGGCTTCATTCACATGGTGCTTCATGTGGATGGTGTCCTAAGAGGCCTTTGGTGCAGCTAACCCGGGAGTTACTTGGTTGCCCTGTGACTCAGTAGTCCCATCTCAGAAATGGGAATAATGATACCTACTTCCAAGGCTGTGGTAGCAACTGAATAATATAAAGTACATAAATAAGGGCACCTGGCTGGCTCAGTCAGTTAAGCGTCTGCCTTCGGCTCAGGTCATGATCCTAGGGCCCTCGGGTCAAGCCCCGCATCGGGCTCCCTGCTTGGCAGGAATTTTTGCTTCTCCCTCTCCCTCTGCCTGCTACTCCCCCTGCTTGTGCTCTCTATCAAATAAAGAAAATCTTAAAAAAAAAATCACATAAATCCTGGCTCAGTAAAAGATACCCCAAAATGCTCTATGCCTCTGGAAGACTATTCCCCTGATCTCTACCTTCTTGGATATGTCTCTACCCATATCCCTTTCTGTGAATATCCTCTGTGCTCTCTACTAATCCCATGGCTGGGACACCCCATGGCAGTCTGCCACATATTGAAGATAGCACTGAGCCAGGCACTGTGCTAAGCCCAAACATGCACACCTTCCCTCCATCCCATATTTCAGAATCTCCCCCACCCTACTGCTAAACCAGGCCCCACTGATGAGTGAGCATCATGAGCTGCTCCAGAGGAGTCTGGATAAGGGTATTCTCATCCCAGTTCTACCATTAACAATCTAGATGACCAACAGGCCCAGAACATCCCCTCTCTGAGTCTCATCTAACTCATCCTCTAGGAGAGACTTCTAATACCTTTTCTGTCCCTTAAGAGAATCATTGTCTCTACAAACAGGATGAATCATATGAAGCTGTTAAGCAAACGGAAAAAAAAGAAAAAAGGTGAAGTCAGTATAAGAGTGATTATTAAAAGAAATGGCCAGGCTCTTCTAATTAACAAGAACCCAGTTTTGAAATCTGCCTCTGAAAATTATGAAGGGAACCTAACAGACAGGGATGGGGGACAAAGGTCTAATTGTTAACTTACTAAAAAGATGGAAAGCCCCAGTGTAACAAAAATACAGCAACAAAGAGCTGGAAGGAGGGAGAGTCGAAAATTAGAGCTGATTTCTAGACTAAGAGGGAGAAGGACATCAGAGGACTTAATGATACCTTGCTAACTTCTTTTGTATTCCTGAGTTCAGGCTGTGTGCCTGTGGGACAAAGTTCTGCCAACTAGACCCCGCTCACCTGCATGTCTCTTACCTGTGCAAACCCACCAGGCAACCACATGGAATCCTGCCTATTTTCTATCCCCTGCTCATCTTTGCATCTCTTTAGATATGACACACTGGGGCCCCCGGCTGGCTCAGTCAGTAAAGCGTGTGACTCTGGATCTCGGGGTTGTGAGTTTGAGCCCCATGTTGGGCATACAGATTACTTAAAATTAATAAAGGAAGGGAGGGAAGGAGGGAAGGAGGAAAAAACAAAACAAAACACATTAACAGAGTCTCTAAAATTAGACCTGGGATAGTATATGCCTACAGTGATCATGTTTCTGAGCGCAAATTCCTCACCCATATGTATTTATGGGACAACTAGATGTGGTATACAGCTCAGGAACTCCCCTGGAGAAGTTACATATGATCAGGCCAGAGTGTTTGTTCAACCACACAAGTTGCCAGGCCATGCACTGGTTACTGCACAGAAAGGTGCGAGCGGCATGGGACTGACACCAAAGGACTCATTTCATAATGGGCAGGGGAGGGACAATTTAGGCTCTTTTTCCTGTAGTTATCTCAATTGCTTTCATTACATTGTGTCTTTTCTTATTTACTTTATGTCTTTTTTTCCCCAAGGTGGGGTGAGGGGAGGATTAGCCCCAGCATCAGGTAATAATTTACCAATGTTGACATTCTCCCTAATACCAACTAGAAATATCTCATGCCTTAGCATTATAAATCACTGGCAAAAAATAGGCACCCATCTTTTTTAAGATGTTATAATTGTGAAAAAAAAAATATACACACACACACACACACATATATTGGCCTCTGCCCCTTGTTCCTGGCACAGAGCTCCTAAAACTTAGTAACTTCCTAAATGATAAGAGCACTAGGAACACCTTTGGCTGTCATATTTGGTCTTTGACACCAGTTCCTAACACAGAGTTCCTATATCCTTTGGCATGTCCTAGGTGATGGGAGCATCTTTTGTTCTAATGAGGAAATGTTTGTAGGGCTCCTGGGTGGGAACTGGTCATCAGAAAGACCAAGTCATGACTAGATGCTTAGAACTTTCAGCCCCATCCCCTATCCTCCAGGAAGGGGAGAGGGGCTGGAAATGGAGATAATGATCGATCATGGCTACATGATGAAGCCTACATAAAAATCCCAAAGGCACAGGACTTGGGGAACTTTCAGGTTGGTGAATCCATGGAGATGCTGAGAGAGTGGTGCTCTGGGAGAGGATACAGAAGCTCCATGCCCCTTCCCACATACCCTGCCCCTTGCATCTCTTCCATCTGGATGTTCATCTGTATCCTTTAGCACATCCTTTTATCACAAACCAGTAAATGTAAGTAAGCATTTCCCTGAGTTCTGCAAGCCATTCTAGCAAATTATTGATCTCAATAAGGGGTGTGTGGGAATGTCGATTTATAGCCAGTAGGTCAGAAATATGGTAACAACCCGGGACTTGAATCTGGCATCTGAAGAGTGTGTGTTGGGGGCGGGGGGAGTGTCTTGTGGGACTGAATCCTTAACCTGTGGGATCTATGCTAACTCCTGGTAGATAGTGTTGGAACTGAACTGAATAATAGGACACCCAGCTGGTCTTGCAGAGAATTGCTTGGTGGGGGAAAAAATCCATACACATCTGGTGATCAGAAGTATCTGAAGTGAAATGTTCTGTGTGAGCAGTAAAGGAGAAACACACAGAAAGAAGAGTTATTCCTACTCAGCAATAAAGTGAGGGATACGGCTATTTGCATTTAAAAATGATAAACTGCTTTCCTTTAAAAAAAAAATAAACCATTTGTAGTGCCCTCAAAGAATATTGAATTAATAAAAGCTAGCCCTTACCTTAGAGTCTTTATTCCACAGTGAGGTTTGTCAGATATCAAGGGCTGGTTTCTGCTGATAATTGTTAAAGGTCTTACTCCAAAGTTTTTCAAACCACCAGTAAAAAGCAGCCAACTTTAGTTTTCATGGGCTTTGCTGCCCCCTGTCAGAAGCTAAGAAGGCTGCAGGAAATAGAATTTTTTTTTTTTTTTAAAGATTTTATTTATTTATTTATTTGACAGTGAGACACAGCAAGAGCAGGAACACAAGCAGGGGGAGTGGGAGAGGGAGAAGCAGGTCTCCCGCTAAGCAGGGAGGCTGATGTGGGACTCGATCCCAGGACCCTGGGTTCATGACCTGAGCCGAAGGCAGACCCTTAACGACTGAGCCACCCAGGCGCCCAGGAAATAGAATTTTTTGAACAAAGCTTTTCATAGAACAGCAGCTTTATATGATTTCCTCAATCGTATGACGACATGGCATATTTTCACATCTTGTCAATTAATACCAAAGAAGTATTTGCTTAGAAATGTGCCTGCCTGCTTTACTGCCTAGAAGTGCTTGCACAACTGTCTGAAATAATTCCAGAGAGCTCTCACTCACTCAGTCCCTCGGCACACATGCCCCGAGCCGCAGACAGGTGCTGGGCCCCCCGTCCATGGGCTCATGCCTTTCACAGACCACTCAGGAAGACACATGAGCAAATGGGCGACTTCGACACAGAGGGAGAAGACGCGTGTGGCACCAGGGGCTGGGAGAGCATTATCAGGGCAGCACCTTAGCCAGTGGGTTCCAAATGAAGTAAAAGGAGCCTGTTCCCAAAGACAGAGCAGGAGCCAGCCAAGTGAAGAAGTAAAGGGCTTTACCAGATAGCAGCGACTCTCTGTGCCAGGGCAGGGAGGCCCAGAAGAGAGTGGCGAGGCATGAGGGGAACTGAATTATGTGGTGAGCTTACTCCCAGCAGCCCAGCCGCCACTCCTCTGCCTGACAGCTGCTCGGCTGGGGGCCACTTCACCTCACTGCCTCAGAGTATAGCTGGGCCAGAGGTCAAGACCAAGGAGAGCAAAAGGAATTCCTGAGGTGGCCATTTGGGCAGAAAAGCCCACTAAGCTACCAGCAGTTGCCCTGTGCTCAGCAGGCATTCCATTTACACCCACAAAAAGGAAATACTGTGCTAACTTAGGACACTATCTTAAGAACTGAATGGGGAAAGGGAGCCATTAAATTGTCAATAAAGATTTGCACATCATCAAATCTACTGTTCACAAGACAACAGAAAGAAATACCAAGGGAAAAGAAACCCAGTGATCCTCTATGGTATTTGAAAACTCAACCTATGGGAGATAACTTAAAATTTAGTGCTCATTTCCCCTATTTTCCCTCAGTGCTGGGCATATTGCTTCACCTCATGAAAGCAGTTTTGTCTTTGTCAGAATACACATGCACCAAGACATTAATCATTTACAGGTTTCCATTATTTATCTCATTTCCATGTAGTGCTTCATCTTTCAATAAGTCATATGTTTTCCCTTTGAACAGCCTTTTGGCAGAAGTTTTCCATTATTTTTTTCTTTCCTTTTAGTTCACTCTCTATCACACATTAAATATGCATTTATTTCTATACTCTATAATAAGGTTTTCCATTCTCCTGGTCTCCTGATAACTTCTTTGACTTTATCAGTCCTAAAGGATTTTGTAAGAACATAACACCCCTCAAAAAAAAAAAAATGACATACTTCTCATTAGTCCAGAACAACAGCATCAAAACTAATTTCAATAGTTAAAATAGTTAAAAATAACACCGAATAGATGCATCAGTGGAAAGAGCATCCATCGGCTTGGAGTCAGACCAGCCACGGTTCAAATGATGGCACTGCCACTTAACCTCAACGAGCCTTAATTTTCTCCTGTGTACAATGGGCATAATAAATGTCTACCTCATACGTTTGTTGTAAGGAACAAACAAGCAAATAGATAGGGGTTTGGGAAATTATAAAGCACTAATCAAATGTAAGGCATGTTGCTAAATTGCTCATTGAATGAATGTAGATTTCATAATTTTTCCTTTTGAACACCAAGGTTCTAATCATGACAACATTCTTTATTTGCCCATACCTCACTGTTTTAGGATCTTATCAGAATCAGGAATGATTCTCTTTTCTCTACCATGGCCCTATTAATTAAGTAATTCTTGTTAAAACTAGCAAGACAAAAATTTCAGCACACAAGAGAACAGCATTGCATTCAGAGTTTTTATTTTCATCCCCTTTTATTTTTTACCCAAGATAATGTCAAGTAATACTAAGCTAGCATCCATCCCTTTCAGGCCACTATTTTTCCTCTAGAAATCCAAATCATTTGAAATGTTGGGGAGAGACTGACCCCAGGTATGCTATGGTAAACCTCCAAGGACTAAACTCAGTAACTGCATCAAAGGGACTAGACAGCTTGACTCCCTTTAATAGCCTTTCTTGGACAGAGATGAATGACAACATTAGCATCTAATTACAAACTTCTTTTTCTTATTAGAGCAAAAAGAGGATTTCTTTTCCTCTAAGAGAAATATTAAAAGTAGGCTCCATATATAATTTGGAGTGGAGACAGAGCAATGGCATTGATTTGCAGAGCATTAACCGCTTCTGTTTCCTTACCTTGTCATGACATGTCTATGGGATCTCCTGGGGCAGGTGGCCAGGCCAGGTAGTGCCATGCTCCACGAACAGCACGGACAGCTCATCCATCCCAACTCTTCACGTGGAAAATGTCCAGGAAGCCCCTTAGCCTGCAAGTCAGATTAGCCATGATCTTTGGAGGGTTCACTATTTAAACCATTTCCCCCTGAAAATGACAAATATTCTAGATCTCTTTGTGATATTAAAAAAATCATTTTTCTAGCACCCTCCAGACCCCCCAAATGTTAGACTTTTAGGTAAAGACGCAAACAAGCAAGTAATTTGAAGAACACAAAACCAGGTTGATATCAATTCCTTCCACGACTGGCCTATATCCTGCAGTGGTGGGCTACTGTTGAGGCAATGACCAACAAAAGGGGCTACAGTGTCCCAGTGAAGGAGATGAAGGAAGGGTGTTTGGTGGGGGGCATGATTTAATCAGTCTGAGTGTCTTCTTGGAACTAATTCTGCTCTGACAACACTTGCTGGATAAACTCTTTTTGTAAATCTATGCTCTGGATCAAGGAAACGAACCTAGGGATATTTATCTCCCTGTAACACGATTCAATTCATGCCATTTCCCTTTAAAACCTTCAAAAAATGTCTGTTGAATAAATGAATGCTGAACTGTTAGTGGTTACTCATTGCCTATAAAGTTTAAAAAGTGGCCTTGGAAGATGTCCATAAACTGAAGCCAAAATATATCTCATTCATTCATTTGTTCCGTAAAGATGTATTGGGTACCTAATAAGGAAGGAACTTTTTTCTTGGTGGTGGAAATTCAGATATGAACAGATATACCACCTACTTGGACCTAACTTCTTGGGAATACATCTGATCTTCCACTATTTATTATCACTAAGGCTGCCCGCCCACCCACACCTTCTTAGACACAATCCAAGCTTCTGCTACTTTGTTAAAGTTCTCTTTCCTTCCCTTGCAGCACCATATGGGCAAGTCTGACTTTTCCCTCAAAAATTAAGTTCAAGTGTGCCTTCTTCCTCAAGCTCCCTCCTGACCACACTCTCTTTCCTCCTTCTCTGACATGAGGGAAGCACTGTCCTCTGCACTCACCAAGAACTTGACCTGCAGCTTTGTTTTGGCATTATCTTCTCTATTACTGTTACTTCAATATTTTCTCCTCTATCTTTTCAACTGTACTTACAGCATCTAGCCTACTAATATAGTTGGCACTTAGTAAATAAATAAATGTCAAACGAATGAACTAATGAAGTCCTTGTGACTTAAGTTGTAGATACTGTTTACACACTTGAGAATACATTTCTCAAATCCCCTTAAAAGTATGATTTCATCAACTCAAAAGCCAAATAGGTCATTTGTTCAAGATTATTCAATGCAATGAAAATATAAAAATGCCTGTAAGAAAATAAAAATGTGTTGGACTGCATAGCTCATTAAAGTATTTGAGGCAGAATCATGAAGTATCTCCAGAGAAATGAAATTTGAAGAGTGTGCTTCTAACCACTGAGTGACACCAGTTCTTTCTAAAATGATTTGAAGATTTGAACAGCAAATCTATACTTTCAAGACTTCAACTGCGCTCACGTCAATCCCCTAATCCTCTTGCTTCTTCTGCTGATCAGTCCAGCTGATCAATCCAACTGAACACATTCTCCGTCTACCTGGGCTGTTGAACAATACGAGAATATCCTGCAATTCCTTGGGACATCTTTTTTTTTTCCTTTAAGTATTTTATTTATTTATTTGAGAGAGAGAGAGAGAGAACAAGCTGGGGAGAGGGGCAGAGGGAGAGGGAGAAGCAGACTCCCCACCGAGCAAGGAGCCTGACGTGGGGCTCGATTCCAGGACCCTGGGATCATGACCTGGGCCGAAGGCAGACACTTAAATAACAGAGCCACCTAGATGCCCCTCCCTTGGGACATCTTAAATGTCCCTGATGAGTTCCTTCTCTTATTCCCTCAAGAGTTATTTCCAAACTACTTCTTCTCAAGCCACCTACCAATCTCCATCCCCTCTAATTTCAGGAATGACAACAGAGCTCTCCTCATGATAATAACAATAATAAACTATATCAACAGCATTTGCTAAGCCCTATACTTTACTTAGGCATTTTACCTCTGGGGCATTATCTCAGTTAATCTTCACAAGGAGCACCACTTATTGAAGTAGGTACTAGTGTCCCCATTCTACAAATTAGGAAACCAAAGTGGAGGTCAAATAACTTGCCCAAGGCCACACAGTCACTAAGTGTAATATCCAGTTATGAATCCAGGACTTGGATTTATAACCTGGATATGACAAACTCTAGAACCAACTGGTAAGCCTATACTATGTTGACTCCCTGTTCTCATCTTCCCTCGGGACATGGTAAAGGCAGGGAGAGGATTTTTAATAGGCTGTGTGGCTCTGGCCCCAAGCCAGCTCACACTGGCCTCTAGAGAACAAGCCTCTATCTCTTCAATCCACAGTTCTACAACCAGTGTCAACTAGTCTGGAGGAGAGGCAATGTGGATATACATCTGAGTTTTATTAACTGCACTGACCTAACCAGCCTTAATTCAGGTTGCCATAGCAGAATATAACAGACACTATAGGCTGGGTGACTTAAACAACATTTATTCCTCACAGTTTTGGAGGCTGAGAAGTCCAAGATCAAGGTGCCAGCAAGATCCAGCATCTGGTGAGGGTGGGCTCACGGGCTTCCTGGTTTACAGGTGGCCATCTTTTCCTGACAAGGCAGAGAGTAGAGAGAAAGGGTTAGCTCTCATATCTCTTTTTATAAGGGCACTAATCCCATTCGAGGGCTCCATCCCGAGGACCTAATCACTTCCCAAAGGCTCCATCTCCTAATACATTACATTAGGGATTAGTTTCAACATGTGAGTTTTGGGGGACACAAGCATTGTCCCTAGCACAGCCTTCCTGGAAAAAGCAATTGATTTTACACAAAAACAAAATGTCTCCTTCTTTTGTTCCCTCCCTTTTGGTTTCACCTAGGTTTCAATAAAGTACCATCCTAGGGGTGTTCTGACTACCTCTTGTCTGTCATTAGGCCCACTTACTTCCACACCTCCATAGACACTTCCATCCCTCTTATTAATCACAGAAGTTACATAACCACATTGGGAATGGAGTGGTGCCCTAGACCATCACTTCTCAAACTTTAATACACATTTAAATCACCTGAGGATCTTACTAAAATGTAGATGCTCATGCAGGTCTGGGGTGACACCTAAGGGTCTGTATTTCTAAAAAACTCCCAAGTGACACCCATGCTGCTCATCTCCAGCCCACACTCTTGAGTAGCAATGCCCTAGATATTGGCACATGAAGAGTTAGTTCTTCCTTGGTGATCCTGTTAGTGCTAAGTGATTTTCTTCCCAAATGTGTAAATTACATTCTGCTCTGGTGATTAAAACTACACAGTGTGCAGTTGCATATTACACATTATACATGTTACACACTATGGATACAAGTTATTAAACTTCACCAGGTTTTTAAACTTTGAATTTTTTGCACAAGTTTGATTTTCCTCATTTATGTCTACTTGTTTCTGAAGTAGCAGTTAAAACTGTTTTTCTTTTTTGCTACTCGCTGATACACCATGTGCAATTTTTGATGCCTACATCCCACCACACTGACTTCCTACAAATTCAGGGAAAGGTTTTTCTTCCTGCCCAAGAAAATCCATCTGTGCCCTGACTTCCACCTCTTTCTACCTCACAAGAAACTCATTCAAGCAGTTACCTGCTTTCTCTTGCTCATCAGCCTTCTATTTTATATAGTCTCAAATTTCTCTACAGTAATACTGACAAAAAACTTTCATAAAAACACAATATTTTAAAAAAATATGGAGAACAATTTAGCAAAATTTTAATTGTTAAATTTGGGTGGAGGTTACACGGACAGGTGTTCATTGTACTAGTCTTGCAACTTTTTTCAGTATTTGAAAAAATTTTGAAGTTTAGGGTATAGTTAGACGTAGGAACAATTAACAATTTTTCCTATTTGCAAGTTTCTCCCCAGGACAAACATATTCCAGGAGAGGACTTCAGTCTAAATCTCCTCCAGAGCTTCTCGTTCACTAACTTGTTACAAATCTCCTTCCAAAAAAATATATTAGGCCATTTTTAAAAAGTCTGTGTCCAATATGATATACAAGCATGTCGTCCTTTCAGTCTTTTTAGATTATAAAGAACAAATGTTTGAAACTTAGTTCTTCTAGCATGAACGCTGGAAATGTCACCAACCTACTCTCTAGATTACTTACTTCCTCCTGCCTACTATAAACCTTGACTTACCTGCAAATCTAAATTCTCTATCAGATCACTTTAAATTCTATGGCTTCCTATCCATTTTTTTTAAAGGGGGGGAGGTCTCCGTGCCCTGTCTGCCTCCCACCATATCACACACCTCATGTCCCACAGGTGACAACCAGGACCTTGAACAACTGCATTCCAAGAGGAACACCAAGCTACTGGCACTCCTGTCCCTGCACTACACACTTGCCTCCAACTGCCACAAGATTCTCTGAGGACCAGAGAGATGTCAGCATCTTACATGTTTTCAGCTTGCCTTCCCCAAGACTAATGTGGCATTTTATCCAAAGTAGGTGTTTAAGTATTTGCGAAATAGTATTTCTAGTTACTTCCCAGGCAAATGTTGCCCAAAATGAAATGCTTTCTATATCATGCTTTAATTTTATCAGACAGAAATCCTGTCTAAACAAGCCTCAATGGTTATCAACCTAGAGAAATTTTGCCCTCCAAAAGACATGAGGCACAATCTAGAGGCATTTTTAGTTGTCATTAACTAGGGTGGGTGCTACTGGCATCTAGTGGGTTGAGGTCACAGATGCTGCTCAATACTTTACAATGCCCAGGATGGTGCCCCAACAAAAAGGTTAATGCCAAGGTTGAAAAACCCTGCAATAGCTGTAGCTTCTATTTAAAACTATGGGATTTAAGGGGCACTAGAAACCAAAGAATCAAACGATTAAACCTATATGGCTGCAACTGAATTTTCCAGTTCCTTTCTTATTTAAAGAAAGTTTTTTGGTTTTTCAAATACTAAGTTCCCTCGTCTGGAAAACCCAAAGAGCTCAATATTATTTAAATGGCACAACCACAACAGTGTAGTGCAACAACAATACAGTCAACTAAGATTAAAAACTGGTCTAAGACTTTAGACATAGTAAGTTTTATTCATCTGGTGGTACTTGATGCTCACAGGGCACCGTACAACAAATTTTAAAAATACAATAGGAAAAAATTGAACAGCCAGAGATCAATTCCATTAGAGGGCCCACAGAAAAACCAACAAAAGCCCACAGAAAAACCCACCCACTGTCACCCCTTAAGAACATTTTCTTCCTGCTTAAGTTTGGCTTTAAGAAACACCAAAAGAAAGTGCGAAAGAAAAAGTCTTCTGAAAGATAAAACTTCACATAGCGTCTTTCACATGGGTATGTCACAAAATGCTTTCCTTATTCAATAAGCATATAAAATTATTCAAATGTCTATGAGCCTCTATTTGGTCCCATCCTTTAAAGTCATAGCCGTATTTCCCTCACCTGTCTTCAAATTATTTGCATCAGTAAAAGTCATATAAGGCGGTCTCCTTTGTTCCACATTGCCACTACAAAGCAGATATATCTTCCATTAATAGCCAGGGCCCAAGCAAACTGAAGTTACCCAAGTACTTGAAGTGAAAATACAACTAAATTTTTCCAAGACTGGTTTAAAACCAAATTTTGGCTTTGAAACCTAATCGTTTTCTTCAATTCTCATGATTAGAAATTATTGAAGGTCATTTGACATAAACGACAGGGAACAGCAAGATGTAAAGTTACATGGGGGCTACTATTACAAAAGTTTCAAGAATAAAAAGATGATTTGGGTAATTTGTTTCAGTACACACTGACATGTTGTCACAAAGTTATGTCACACAAGGAACAACAAGGAGTTAGAAATTCTGCCTGAAGAGTCAGCTAAAGCTTAGTATTAATTTTGTAAAAGTCAGCCAATTACAAACTGTCACGTAAGCCTCCAAAACAGGAGGCCCTAAGTGTTAACAGTTGGAGGAACAAACCTCCTTGTCCCAGTGGAACAGTTTTACTTACAATGGCAGAGTCACCCATGCTGACCCTGCTACAGAATCTCATTTCCCATTAAAGTTCACCAAAGTACTAACCAAAGGAGACAAAACTGCTATGGGTAGTAAAAGGACTAAAACGAAGAAATTTTTGATCAGGAAATTAGGAAAAGCTGAAAATATATTTGAAGTTGTTGCCAGTAAGTACTGCCTTAATGCTTGGTTCCTCTAGAATTAAATGGTTTCAATTTATGCTTGACATCTATAGATCAATTTAAGCAAACCTAGAGATTTTAGCCGCTGCCATTGTGTATCACAGTACATAAGTAATAGTACATAAGTCACTAGCTGTGTCTCTTTTCCATTATACTGAATTCCTTAAGGGCAAGGGGCAGGTCAAAAGCACCTTTGCATCCCCTACACTAAGCACAGTGACTGGTATACAGCAAGTGTTCAACAAGTATTTACTGGATACATTGTTGAGTAGTGGCTTATGACATGGGAAAGAGCCCAGAGATTGTCTTATTCTATTAGCAAATACTTAGGTAGAAAGCAGATCTGAAGTAAAGATACCTTCCCCACCTTCTAACCACAGACTCAAGAGTTAGAGAGGACTTGAATCACTTCTCTTAAGTATGTTCATAAAGCATTTTGAGAAATCAAGAGATGAAAGGCGCTATGTAAGTGCAAAATAGTATTATGCAAGACAGGCTAGCAAAGGTGCTATATTTTCTATGGTGATGGAACGGTTGTGCTAGTTTGAGGTGAACACCCCCAAAGCTACTCTTCTTGATGTCATTATCAACAGAACAATGGAATTTGACAAAGATGCCATCACTTTATATAGTTTATATTCTAGCTACTTTCTATAAACCAGGTAACAGAAAATAAAATTAAGCCACTTAATCTACACAAACCAATACTTTTCAAAGTTCCGCATTTTACAAGTCATGTTCAAAAAACACACACAAGTTAGCATTTTGTACACAAATGTTTATTTCTCAATTAAACATTCCCTTTAAACACAAGGAATGAATTCTAAATTTTCATAAAGATGAATTAAAAATGAAATCCCTCCAGTATAGCATGTGTAATCACTGTGTTCTTGGTCACTACTGGCATTTACTATTTAACATCAAAAACAAAGACGGGTTATTTAAAAATCATGCTACTGATTTCTAGCTCTTCCTCTATGACCAGTTCTACCTGATCTGCGATGTTTAAAAGTTTACATCACCAAATCGAAGCAAGTTTAAGAGGTGAAACAGCTGTGCATTAAACACAAAATAAACAATAAAGTTATAAGATATAGTCAAGTTCGTAACGAATATAGGTGTTCTTATCATCGTTGTAGATTCTTGGGTAATGTGCTATGAGAGCATCCTGTGAACCAATGTAGATGGAGTTGTAAATTTTCCAATACACGTCTCTGACTTTCCGGGCCGGGTGAAACAAACCCTAGAATAATTAAAAGTTATATATTATTTCAATTTTCAATAACATACATAACCTTAGCACAACTAACCAAAAAACCCACAAAGAGAGGATTCCAAACATTTCCCTTTAAGAGGAAAAAAAAAACCTGACAAATGCACAAAATTGCAACACGCAAAGACAAAATGTAATCTCTCCTCCCCCGACAAATGTCTTCCCAATACCCTACTCCTAATTAGGAATAGTGACTTAATTCAACTAAATTATTTTTCTGAGTAACCCCTTAAAAATCTTAACCTTACCTGTAAACAATACTGCAACATTCTACATGGTCCAATGGCAACTCTCAGGCCCTCCAGGGCTCCCATAACTGCCTGAATTACATGGGGAGATGTCTCAAACACATTGGGCCATACATAGTTCAACAAGTGATTCAGTGAATCTTCACAACCAAATCCATAAACCCCAAGTGACATGTGTTGCACCACTGCACTAGCCGTCTGCCTGTGCACAAGGTCCCTGTAACAGGGTGGGGAAAAAAGCTCTTTGTTAAGATATAGTCTCAGTTTTACAAATATTTGCCTGCCCTAATTAGAAACTAAATTACAAATTCAGTGCAGTCATCTCATACCTTAGGTATCTGATATAGAATGCCTTTAGAATGACATAATTCTACTTGAGCACATTTACTTTAATGATTCAAACCTCACTGTGGTTAAAAAATAAACCATATTTCCTAATTAACCTGTGAAAGGAGTATGAGCAAAAGCGCCATGTGCCGTGTACATTTCGGTATGATACTAAAGAGGGGACACATGACTCTTCGATATGAATAACAGTAATATCTCATTTTAAATTCTATAAACTTAACAGACTTGAAAAAGTAATTCAATCCTGGTATGTAAGAGATAACTATAATTAAATCCTTTTCCTTATAAATTTTAAGTTTCATTCAAAAATGCAATTTGGGGAGAAGGAACAAAATTTTTTTTCAAACCTAGAGTAAGAATTCTATCATCTCCCATTTTAACTGCATTTATGTTTACGACAAATCACTGAGCTATTTATTCAACACCCAACTGAGTACAAACATCAGATAACAAGTTTGTGGCGGGTATAAAGAATAAGTTCATACTCTTAGACTTCAAAGGAAGTAACACCACCTTAAAGGTTTTAAGAAAACACACTGAAGGGGCGCCTGGGTGGCTCAGTTGGTTAGGCGACTGCCTTCGGCTCAGGTCATGATCCTGGAGTCCCGGGATCGAGTCCCGCATCGGGCTCCCTGCTCAGCGGGGAGTCTGCTTCTCCCTCTGGCCCTCTCCCCTCTCATGCTCTATCTCATTCTCTCTCTCAAATAAATAAATAAAATCTAAAAAAAAAAAAAA